>NW_028233894.1:20000-32500 GCF_054856545.1 Hippocampus guttulatus | reverse complement strand
AAAATGTTCGAAAGTGCGGAGCTCCGCCGTCAGAGGCCGGGTTTTCGCACGGGGTATCCGCCCCGGGCGCCTCTCGGGCGGCCTTCCCAACTGTGCCGTCGACCGCCCGGAGGGGGAAACAGAAAATGTTCGAAAGTGCGGAGCTCCGCCGTCAGAGGCCGGGTTTTCGCACGGGGTATCCGCCCCGGGCGCCTCTCGGGCGGCCTTCCCAACTGCCGTCGACCGCCCGGAGGGGGAAACAGAAAATGTTCGAAAGTGCGGAGCTCCGCCGTCAGAGGCCGGGTTTTCGCACGGGGTATCCGCCCCGGGCGCCTCTCGGGCGGCCTTCCCAACTGCCGTCGACCGCCCGGAGGGGGAAACAGAAAATATTCGAAAGTGCGGAGCTCCGCCGTCAGAGGCCGGGTTTTCGCACGGGGTATCCGCCCCGGGCGCCTCTCGGGCGGCCTTCCCAACTGCCGTCGACCGCCCGGAGGGGGAAACAGAAAATATTCGAAAGTGCGGAGCTCCGCCGTCAGAGGCCGGGTTTTCGCACGGGGTATCCGCCCCGGGCGCCTCTCGGGCGGCCTTCCCAACTGCCGTCGACCGCCCGGAGGGGGAAACAGAAAATATTCGAAAGTGCGGAGCTCCGCCGTCAGAGGCCGGGTTTTCGCACGGGGTATCCGCCCCGGGCGCCTCTCGGGCGGCCTTCCCAACTGCCGTCGACCGCCCGGAGGGGGAAACAGAAAATATTCGAAAGTGCGGAGCTCCGCCGTCAGAGGCCGGGTTTTCGCACGGGGTATCCGCCCCGGGCGCCTCTCGGGCGGCCTTCCCAACTGCCGTCGACCGCCCGGAGGGGGAAACAGAAAATATTCGAAAGTGCGGAGCTCCGCCGTCAGAGGCCGGGTTTTCGCACGGGGTATCCGCCCCGGGCGCCTCTCGGGCGGCCTTCCCAACTGCCGTCGACCGCCCGGAGGGGGAAACAGAAAATATTCGAAAGTGCGGAGCTCCGCCGTCAGAGGCCGGGTTTTCGCACGGGGTATCCGCCCCGGGCGCCTCTCGGGCGGCCTTCCCAACTGCCGTCGACCGCCTGGAGGGGGAAATAGAAAATATTCGATAGTGCGGAGCTCCGCCGTCAGAGGCCGTTCCAGTGCTTTTGGGTGGCTGGAAACACCCTCACGATGGTCTGATTATACTCTTAGGGGCCTCCCCTGTGTCGCCCTGGAGGTCACCCATTCAAAACATGCTCACCTATATACGTTTCGGAAAGTATTTTGGTGAACGCTCACTTTCTAAGCCTTTTAGCCTTCTTGACCCCCTAACTCCCCATATCTGGTTTACCTACTACAGCGCCCCTAACGACCAAAATCGGTACTGCATACCCCTGGTACCCCCGCCATTGAAAATGAATGGGGGAATTTTTTTAATTTCTCAATCCGGCCAGGAGGCCTCTTTTTCGGCCACGCTCGGCCGGCGAGCCGGTCCGCTCTTTACCCCTGGTACCCCCAGCCCTACCCCTGGTACCTCCCCCATTGAAAATGAATGGCGACCCCTGGTACCCCCAGCAACACCCCTGGTACCCTCAGCCTTACCCCTGGTACCCTCAGCTCAACCCCTGGTACCCCCAGCCTAACCCCTGGTACCCTCAGCGGCACCCCTGGTACCCTCAGCAACACCCCTGGTACCCCCAGCCAGCTTCGCCCCTGGTACCCTCAGCCTTACCCCTGGTACCCTCAGCCCAACCCCTGGTACCCTCAGCCCAACCCCTGGTACCCCCAGCCAGCTTCGCCCCTGGTACCCTCAGCCTTACCCCTGGTACCCCCAGCCTTACCCCTGGTACCTCCAGCCTAACCCCTGGTACCTCCAGCCTTACCCCTGGTACCTCCAGCCTTACCCCTGGTACCTCCAGCCTTACCCCTGGTACCTCCAGCCTTACCCCTGGTACCTCCAGCCGTACCCCTGGTACCCTCAGCCTTACCCCTGGTACCCTCAGCCTTACCCCTGGTACCCTCAGCCTTACCCCTGGTACCCTCAGCCGCACCCCTGGTACCCTCAGCGGCACCCCTGGTACCCTCAGCCTTACCCCTGGTACCCTCAGCCGCACCCCTGGTACCCTCAGCGGCACCCCTGGTACCCTCAGCGGCACCCCTGGTACCCTCAGCCGTACCCCTGGTACCCTCAGCCGAACCCCTGGTACCCTCAGCGGCACCCCTGGTACCCTCAGCGGCACCCCTGGTACCCTCAGCGGCACCCCTGGTACCCTCAGCGGCACCCCTGGTACCCTCAGCCGTACCCCTGGTACCCTCAGCGGCACCCCTGGTACCCTCAGCGGCACCCCTGGTACCCTCAGCTGCACCCCTGGTACCCTCAGCGGCACCCCTGGTACCCTCAGCGGCACCCCTGGTACCTCCGCCATTGAAAATGAATGGGCGGCCTTCCCACCTGCCGTCAGCCGCCCGGAGGGGGAAATAGAAAATATTCGAAAGTGCGGAGCTCCGCCGTCAGAGGCCGGCTTTTCGCCCGGGGTATCCGCCCCGGGGCGCCTCTCGGGCGACCTTCCCAACTGCCGTCGGCCGCCCGGAGGGGGAAATTGAAAATATTCGAAAGTGCGGAGCTCCGCCGTCAGAGGCCGGCTTTTCGCCCGAGGTATCCGCCCCGGGGCGCCTCTCGGGCGGCCTTCCCAACTGCCGTCGGCCGCCCGGAGGGGGAAATAGAAAATATTCGAAAGTGCGGAGCTCCGCCGTCAGAGGCCGGCTTTTCGCCCGAGGTATCCGCCCCGGGCGCCTCTCGGGCGGCCTTCCCAACTGCCGTCGGCCGCCCGGAGGGGGAAATAGAAAATATTCGAAAGTGCGGAGCTCCGCCGTCAGAGGCCGGCTTTTCGCCCGAGGTATCCGCCCCGGGCGCCTCTCGGGCGGCCTTCCCAACTGCCGTCGGCCGCCCGGAGGGGGAAATAGAAAATATTCGAAAGTGCGGAGCTCCGCCGTCAGAGGCCGGCTTTTCGCCCGAGGTATCCGCCCCGGGCGCCTCTCGGGCGGCCTTCCCAACTGCCGTCGGCCGCCCGGAGGGGGAAATAGAAAATATTCGAAAGTGCGGAGCTCCGCCGTCAGAGGCCGGCTTTTCGCCCGAGGTATCCGCCCCGGGCGCCTCTCGGGCGGCCTTCCCAACTGCCGTCGGCCGCCCGGAGGGGGAGATAGAAAATATTCGAAAGTGCGGAGCTCCGCCGTCAGAGGCCGGCTTTTCGCCCGAGGTATCCGCCCCGGGCGCCTCTCGGGCGGCCTTCCCAACTGCCGTCGACCGCCCGGAGGGGGAAATAGAAAATATTCGAAAGTGCGGAGCTCCGCCGTCAGAGGCCGGCTTTTCGCCCGAGGTATCCGCCCCGGGCGCCTCTCGGGCGGCCTTCCCAACTGCCGTCGACCGCCCGGAGGGGGAGATAGAAAATATTCGAAAGTGCGGAGCTCCGCCGTCAGAGGCCGGCTCCACGCTTCATTCATCCGACCGAGACGCCTCTCCGCCGGCCACACTCGGCTGCGGGGCCGGCCCGCTCTCCGCCATTGAAAATGAATGGGGGGCATTTTCTCATGCTTTCAATCCGCCTAAGAGGCATCTTTCCCGGCCAACTTTGTGCCCCTGGTACCTCCAGCATCGAGAAAGCATGGTGACTCGTCCGACACATGCCCCCCTATATACGTTTCGGAAAGTATTTTGGTGAACGGTCACTTTCTAAGCCTTTCGCCTTCTTGACCCCCTAACTCCGCATATCTGGTTTACCTACTACAGCGCCCCTAACGACCAAAATCGGTACTGCTACCCCTGGTACCCCCGCCATTGAAAATGAATGGGGGAATTTTTTTAATCCCCCAGGCCGGCCAGGAGGCCCCTTTCCCGGCCAAACTCGCACGCTGGGCCGGCCCGCTCTTTACCCCTGGTACCCCCGCCATTGAAAATGAATGGGGGAATTTTTTTCAATCTCCCAGGCCGGCCAGGAGGGCTCTTTCCCGGCCACACTCGCACGCCGGGCCGGCCCGCTCTTTACCCCTGGTACCCCCAGCTCTACCCCTGGTACCCCCGCCATTGAAAATGAATGGGGGAATTTTTTCAATCTCCCAATCCGACCAAGAGGCCTCTTTTCCGGCCAAACTCGCACGCCGGGCCGGCCCGCTCTTTACCCCTGGTACCCCCAGCTCTACCCCTGGTACCCCCGCCATTGAAAATGAATGGGGGAATTTTTTCAATCTCCCAATCCGACCAAGAGGCCTCTTTTCCGGCCAAACTCGCACGCCGGGCCGGCCCGCTCTTTACCCCTGGTACCCCCAGCTCTACCCCTGGTACCCCCGCCATTGAAAATGAATGGGGGAATTTTTTCAATCTCCCACGCCGGCCAAGAGGCCTTTTTCCCGGGCACGCACGCTCGCCGGGCCGGCCCGCTATTATTAAACTCTCACCCCTGCAAGGAGGCCTTTTTCCCGGGCACGCACGCTCGCGGGGCCGGCCCGCTATTATTAAACTCTCACGCCGGCCAAGAGGCCTTTTTCCCGGGCACGCACGCTCGCCGGGCCGGCCCGCTATTATTAAACTCTCACGCCTGCAAGGAGGCCTTTTTCCCGGGCACGCACGCTCGCCGGGCCGGCCCGCTATTATTGAACTCTCACGCCTGCAAGGAGGCCTTTTTCCCGGGCACGCACGCTCGCGGAGCCGGCCCGCTATTATTAAACTCTCACGCCTGCAAGGAGGCCTTTTTCCCGGGCACGCACGCTCGCGGAGCCGGCCCGCTATTATTAAACTCTCACGCCTGCAAGGAGGCCTTTTTCCCGGGCACGCACGCTCGCGGAGCCGGCCCGCTATTATTAAACTCTCACGCCTGCAAGGAGGCCTTTTTCCCGGGCACGCACGCTCGCGGAGCCGGCCCGCTATTATTAAACTCTCACGCCTGCAAGGAGGCCTTTTTCCCGGGCACGCACGCTCGCCGGGCCGGCCCGCTATTATTAAACTCTCACGCCTGCAAGGAGGCCTTTTTCCCGGGCACGCACGCTCGCCGGGCCGGCCCGCTATTATTAAACTCTCACGCCTGCAAGGAGGCCTTTTTCCCGGGCACGCACGCTCGCCGGGCCGGCCCGCTATTATTAAACTCTCACGCCTGCAAGGAGGCCTTTTTCCCGGGCACGCACGCTCGCCGGGCCGGCCCGCTATTATTAAACTCTCACGCCTGCAAGGAGGCCTTTTTCCCGGGCACGCACGCTCGCCGGGCCGGCCCGCTATTATTAAACTCTCACGCCGGCCAAGAGGCCCTTTTCCCGGGCACGCACGCTCGATGAGCCGGCCCGCTATTATTAAACTCTCACGCCGGCCAAGAGGCCCTTTTCCCGGGCACGCACGCTCGATGAGCCGGCCCGCTATTATTAAACTCTCACGCCGGCCAAGAGGCCTTTTTCCCGGCCACGCACGCTCGCGGAGCCGGCCCGCTATTATTAAACTCTCACGCCTGCAAGGAGGCCTTTTTCCCGGGCACGCACGCTCGCCGGGCCGGCCCGCTATTATTAAACTCTCACGCCGGCCAAGAGGCCCTTTTCCCGGGCACGCACGCTCGATGAGCCGGCCCGCTATTATTAAACTCTCACGCCGGCCAAGAGGCCCTTTTCCCGGGCACGCACGCTCGCCGAGCCGGCCCGCTATTATTAAACTCTCACGCCTGCAAGGAGGCCTTTTTCCCGGGCACGCACGCTCGCCGGGCCGGCCCGCTATTATTAAACTCTCACGCCTGCAAGGAGGCCTTTTTCCCGGGCACGCACGCTCGCCGGGCCGGCCCGCTATTATTAAACTCTCACGCCGGCCAAGAGGCCCTTTTCCCGGGCACGCACGCTCGATGAGCCGGCCCGCTATTATTAAACTCTCACGCCGGCCAAGAGGCCCTTTTCCCGGGCACGCACGCTCGATGAGCCGGCCCGCTATTATTAAACTCTCACGCCGGCCAAGAGGCCCTTTTCCCGGGCACGCACGCTCGATGAGCCGGCCCGCTATTATTAAACTCTCACGCCGGCCAAGAGGCCTTTTTCCCGGCCACGCACGCTCGCGGAGCCGGCCCGCTATTATTAAACTCTCACGCCTGCAAGGAGGCCTTTTTCCCGGGCACGCACGCTCGCCGGGCCGGCCCGCTATTATTAAACTCTCACGCCGGCCAAGAGGCCCTTTTCCCGGGCACGCACGCTCGATGAGCCGGCCCGCTATTATTAAACTCTCACGCCGGCCAAGAGGCCCTTTTCCCGGGCACGCACGCTCGCCGAGCCGGCCCGCTATTATTAAACTCTCACGCCGGCCAAGAGGCCTTTTTCCCGGGCACGCACGCTCGCCGAGCCGGCCCGCTATTATTAAACTCTCACGCCGGCCAGGAGGCATTTTTCCCGGGCACGCACGCTCGCCGTGCAGGCCCGCCATTTGCCTACCACACCGCCGTCTGGCGGACACCAAGCGGTACCGCCGACCCCTCCCGTTGAAAATGAATGGGGGATTTTTTTTCAATCCCCCAAGCCGGCCAAGAGGCCCTTTTCCCGGGCACGCACGCTCGATGAGCCGGCCCGCTATTATTAAACGCTCACGCCTGCAAGGAGGCCTTTTTCCCGGGCACGCACGCTCGCCGGGCCGGCCCGCTATTATTAAACTCTCACGCCGGCCAAGAGGCCTTTTTCCCGGGCACGCACGCTCGATGAGCCGGCCCGCTATTATTAAACTCTTACGCCTGCAAGGAGGCCTTTTTCCCGGGCACGCACGCTCGCCGAGCCGGCCCGCTATTATTAAACTCTCACGCCTGCAAGGAGGCCTTTTTCCCGGGCACGCACGCTCGCAGAGCCGGCCCGCTATTATTAAACTCTCACGCCGGCCAGGAGGCCTTTTTCCCGGGCACGCACGCTCGCCGTGCAGGCCCGCCATTTGCCTACCACACCGCCGTCTGGCGGACACCAAGCGGTACCGCCGACCCCTCCCGTTGAAAATGAATGGGGGATTTTTTTTTCAATCCCCCAAGCCGGCCAAGAGGCCTTTTTCCCGGGCACGCACGCTCGATGAGCCGGCCCGCTATTATTAAACTCTCACGCCGGCCAAGAGGCCCTTTTCCCGGGCACGCACGCTCGATGAGCCGGCCCGCTATTATTAAACGCTCACGCCTGCAAGGAGGCCTTTTTCCCGGGCACGCACGCTCGCCGGGCCGGCCCGCTATTATTAAACTCTCACGCCGGCCAAGAGGCCTTTTTCCCGGGCACGCACGCTCTCCGGGCCGGCCCGCTATTATTAAACTCTCACGCCTGCAAGGAGGCCTTTTTCCCGGGCACGCACGCTCGCCGTGCAGGCCCGCCATTTGCCTACCACACCGCCGTCTGGCGGACACCAAGCGGTACCGCCGACCCCTCCCGTTGAAAATGAATGGGGGATTTTTTTTCAATCCCCCAAGCCGGCCAAGAGGCCTTTTTCCCGGGCACGCACGCTCGCCGGGCCGGCCCGCTATTATTAAACGCTCAGGCCGGCCAAGAGGCCCTTTTCCCGGGCACGCACGCTCGCAGAGCCGGTCCGCTATTATTAAACGCTCACGCCTGCAAGGAGGCCTTTTTCCCGGGCACGCACGCTCGCCGGGCCGGCCCGCTATTATTAAACTCTCACCCCTGCAAGGAGGCCTTTTTCCCGGGCACGCACGCTCGCGGGGCCGGCCCGCTATTATTAAACTCTCACGCCGGCCAAGAGGCCCTTTTCCCGGGCACGCACGCTCGCCGAGCCGGCCCGCTATTATTAAACTCTCACGCCTGCAAGGAGGCCCTTTTCCCGGGCACGCACGCTCGATGAGCCGGCCCGCTATTATTAAACTCTCACGCCTGCAAGGAGGCCTTTTTCCCGGGCACGCACGCTCGCGGGGCCGGCCCGCTATTATTAAACGCTCAGGCCGGCCAAGAGGCCCTTTTCCCGGGCACGCACGCTCGATGAGCCGGCCCGCTATTATTAAACGCTCAGGCCGGCCAAGAGGCCCTTTTCCCGGGCACGCACGCTCGCAGAGCCGGCCCGCTATTATTAAACTCTCACGCCTGCAAGGAGGCCCTTTTCCCGGGCACGCACGCTCGATGAGCCGGCCCGCTATTATTAAACTCTTACGCCTGCAAGGAGGCCTTTTTCCCGGGCACGCACGCTCGATGAGCCGGCCCGCTATTATTAAACTCTCACGCCTGCAAGGAGGCCTTTTTCCCGGGCACGCACGCTCGCGGGGCCGGCCCGCTATTATTAAACGCTCAGGCCGGCCAAGAGGCCCTTTTCCCGGGCACGCACGCTCGATGAGCCGGCCCGCTATTATTAAACGCTCAGGCCGGCCAAGAGGCCCTTTTCCCGGGCACGCACGCTCGCAGAGCCGGCCCGCTATTATTAAACTCTCACGCCTGCAAGGAGGCCCTTTTCCCGGGCACGCACGCTCGATGAGCCGGCCCGCTATTATTAAACTCTCACGCCGGCCAAGAGGCCTTTTTCCCGGGCACGCACGCTCTCCGGGCCGGCCCGCTATTATTAAACTCTCACGCCTGCAAGGAGGCCTTTTTCCCGGGCACGCACGCTCGCCGTGCAGGCCCGCCATTTGCCTACCACACCGCCGTCTGGCGGACACCAAGCGGTACCGCCGACCCCTCCCGTTGAAAATGAATGGGGGATTTTTTTTCAATCCCCCAAGCCGGCCAAGAGGCCTTTTTCCCGGGCACGCACGCTCGCCGGGCCGGCCCGCTATTATTAAACGCTCAGGCCGGCCAAGAGGCCTTTTTCCCGGGCACGCACGCTCGATGAGCCGGCCCGCTATTATTAAACTCTCACGCCGGCCAAGAGGCCCTTTTCCCGGGCACGCACGCTCGATGAGCCGGCCCGCTATTATTAAACGCTCACGCCTGCAAGGAGGCCTTTTTCCCGGGCACGCACGCTCGCCGGGCCGGCCCGCTATTATTAAACTCTCACGCCGGCCAAGAGGCCTTTTTCCCGGGCACGCACGCTCTCCGGGCCGGCCCGCTATTATTAAACTCTCACGCCTGCAAGGAGGCCTTTTTCCCGGGCACGCACGCTCGCCGTGCAGGCCCGCCATTTGCCTACCACACCGCCGTCTGGCGGACACCAAGCGGTACCGCCGACCCCTCCCGTTGAAAATGAATGGGGGATTTTTTTTCAATCCCCCAAGCCGGCCAAGAGGCCTTTTTCCCGGGCACGCACGCTCGCCGGGCCGGCCCGCTATTATTAAACGCTCAGGCCGGCCAAGAGGCCCTTTTCCCGGGCACGCACGCTCGCAGAGCCGGTCCGCTATTATTAAACGCTCACGCCTGCAAGGAGGCCTTTTTCCCGGGCACGCACGCTCGCCGGGCCGGCCCGCTATTATTAAACTCTCACCCCTGCAAGGAGGCCTTTTTCCCGGGCACGCACGCTCGCGGGGCCGGCCCGCTATTATTAAACTCTCACGCCGGCCAAGAGGCCCTTTTCCCGGGCACGCACGCTCGCCGAGCCGGCCCGCTATTATTAAACTCTCACGCCTGCAAGGAGGCCCTTTTCCCGGGCACGCACGCTCGATGAGCCGGCCCGCTATTATTAAACTCTCACGCCTGCAAGGAGGCCTTTTTCCCGGGCACGCACGCTCGCGGGGCCGGCCCGCTATTATTAAACGCTCAGGCCGGCCAAGAGGCCCTTTTCCCGGGCACGCACGCTCGATGAGCCGGCCCGCTATTATTAAACGCTCAGGCCGGCCAAGAGGCCCTTTTCCCGGGCACGCACGCTCGCAGAGCCGGCCCGCTATTATTAAACTCTCACGCCTGCAAGGAGGCCCTTTTCCCGGGCACGCACGCTCGATGAGCCGGCCCGCTATTATTAAACTCTTACGCCTGCAAGGAGGCCTTTTTCCCGGGCACGCACGCTCGATGAGCCGGCCCGCTATTATTAAACTCTCACGCCTGCAAGGAGGCCTTTTTCCCGGGCACGCACGCTCGCGGGGCCGGCCCGCTATTATTAAACGCTCAGGCCGGCCAAGAGGCCCTTTTCCCGGGCACGCACGCTCGATGAGCCGGCCCGCTATTATTAAACGCTCAGGCCGGCCAAGAGGCCCTTTTCCCGGGCACGCACGCTCGCAGAGCCGGCCCGCTATTATTAAACTCTCACGCCTGCAAGGAGGCCCTTTTCCCGGGCACGCACGCTCGATGAGCCGGCCCGCTATTATTAAACTCTCACGCCGGCCAAGAGGCCTTTTTCCCGGGCACGCACGCTCTCCGGGCCGGCCCGCTATTATTAAACTCTCACGCCTGCAAGGAGGCCTTTTTCCCGGGCACGCACGCTCGCCGTGCAGGCCCGCCATTTGCCTACCACACCGCCGTCTGGCGGACACCAAGCGGTACCGCCGACCCCTCCCGTTGAAAATGAATGGGGGATTTTTTTTCAATCCCCCAAGCCGGCCAAGAGGCCTTTTTCCCGGGCACGCACGCTCGCCGGGCCGGCCCGCTATTATTAAACGCTCAGGCCGGCCAAGAGGCCCTTTTCCCGGGCACGCACGCTCGCAGAGCCGGTCCGCTATTATTAAACGCTCACGCCTGCAAGGAGGCCTTTTTCCCGGGCACGCACGCTCGCCGGGCCGGCCCGCTATTATTAAACTCTCACCCCTGCAAGGAGGCCTTTTTCCCGGGCACGCACGCTCGCGGGGCCGGCCCGCTATTATTAAACTCTCACGCCGGCCAAGAGGCCCTTTTCCCGGGCACGCACGCTCGCCGAGCCGGCCCGCTATTATTAAACTCTCACGCCTGCAAGGAGGCCCTTTTCCCGGGCACGCACGCTCGATGAGCCGGCCCGCTATTATTAAACTCTCACGCCTGCAAGGAGGCCTTTTTCCCGGGCACGCACGCTCGCGGGGCCGGCCCGCTATTATTAAACGCTCAGGCCGGCCAAGAGGCCCTTTTCCCGGGCACGCACGCTCGATGAGCCGGCCCGCTATTATTAAACGCTCAGGCCGGCCAAGAGGCCCTTTTCCCGGGCACGCACGCTCGCAGAGCCGGCCCGCTATTATTAAACTCTCACGCCTGCAAGGAGGCCCTTTTCCCGGGCACGCACGCTCGATGAGCCGGCCCGCTATTATTAAACTCTCACGCCTGCAAGGAGGCCTTTTTCCCGGGCACGCACGCTCGCCGGGCCGGCCCGCTATTATTAAACTCTCACGCCGGCCAAGAGGCCTTTTTCCCGTGCACGCACGCTCGCCGAGCCGGCCCGCTATTATTAAACTCTCACGCCTGCAAGGAGGCCTTTTTCCCGGGCACGCACGCTCGCCGGGCCGGCCCGCTATTATTAAACTCTCACGCCTGCAAGGAGGCCTTTTTCCCGGGCACGCACGCTCGCCGGGCCGGCCCGCTATTATTAAACGCTCACGCCTGCAAGGAGGCCTTTTTCCCGGGCACGCACGCTCGCCGGGCCGGCCCGCTATTATTAAACTCTCACGCCGGCCAAGAGGCCCTTTTCCCGGGCACGCACGCTCGATGAGCCGGCCCGCTATTATTAAACTCTCACGCCGGCCAAGAGGCCTTTTTCCCGGGCACGCACGCTCGCCGAGCCGGCCCGCCTTTTGCCTACCACACCGCCGTCTGGCGGACACCGACCCCTGGTACATCTGCCATTGAAAATGAATGGGGGAATTTTTTCAAACTCCCAATCCGAGCAAGAGGCCCCTTTTCCGGCCACACTCGCCCGCCGGGCCGGCCCGCTCTTTACCCCTGGTACCCCCAGCAACACCCCTGGTACCCCCAGCCTTGCCCCTGGTACCTCCCCCATTGAAAATGAATGGTGACCCCTGGTACCCCCAGCAACACCCCTGGTACCCTCAACCTTACCCCTGGTACCCTCAGCTGCACCCCTGGTACCCTCAGCCTTACCCCTGGTACCCCCAGCCAGCTTCGCCCCTGGTACCCCCAGCCTTGCCCCTGGTACCTCCGCCATTGAAAATGAATGGGGGAATTTTTTTCAAACTCCCAATACGACCAAGAGGCCCCTTTTCCGGCCAAACTCGCACGCCGGGCCGGCCCGCTCTTTACCCCTGGTACCCCCAGCTCTACCCCTGGTACCCCCGCCATTGAAAATGAATGGGGGAATTTTTTCAAACTCCCAATCCGACCAAGAGGCCCCTTTTCCGGCCACACTCGCCCGCCGGGCCGGCCCGCTCTTTACCCCTGGTACCCCCAGCCTTGCCCCTGGTACCTCCGCCATTGGAAATGAATGGGGGATTTTTTTCAAACTCCCAATCCGACCGAGAGGCCTCTTTCCCGGCCACACTCGCCCGCCGGGCCGGCCCGCTCTTTACCCCTGGTACCCTCAGCGGCACCCCTGGTACCTCCAGCCCTACCCCTGGTACCCTCAGCGGCACCCCTGGTACCCCCAGCGGCACCCCTGGTACCCTCAGCCTTACCCCTGGTACCCCCAGCGGCACCCCTGGTACCCTCAGCCTTACCCCTGGTACCCCCAGCGGCACCCCTGGTACCCTCAGCCTTACCCCTGGTACCCCC
>NW_028233894.1:0-7500 GCF_054856545.1 Hippocampus guttulatus | reverse complement strand
GCGCCTCTCGGGCGGCCTTCCCAACTGCCGTCGACCGCCCGGAGGGGGAAACAGAAAATATTCGAAAGTGCGGAGCTCCGCCGTCAGAGGCCGGGTTTTCGCACGGGGTATCCGCCCCGGGCGCCTCTCGGGCGGCCTTCCCAACTGCCGTCGACCGCCCGGAGGGGGAAACAGAAAATATTCGAAAGTGCGGAGCTCCGCCGTCAGAGGCCGGGTTTTCGCACGGGGTATCCGCCCCGGGCGCCTCTCGGGCGGCCTTCCCAACTGCCGTCGACCGCCTGGAGGGGGAAATAGAAAATATTCGATAGTGCGGAGCTCCGCCGTCAGAGGCCGTTCCAGTGCTTTTGGGTGGCTGGAAACACCCTCACGATGGTCTGATTATACTCTTAGGGGCCTCCCCTGTGTCGCCCTGGAACAGCGCCCCTAACGACCAAAATCGGTACTGCATACCCCTGGTACCCCCGCCATTGAAAATGAATGGGGGAATTTTTTTAATTTCTCAATCCGGCCAGGAGGCCTCTTTTTCGGCCACGCTCGGCCGGCGAGCCGGTCCGCTCTTTACCCCTGGTACCCCCAGCCCTACCCCTGGTACCTCCCCCATTGAAAATGAATGGCGACCCCTGGTACCCCCAGCAACACCCCTGGTACCCTCAGCCTTACCCCTGGTACCCTCAGCTCAACCCCTGGTACCCCCAGCCTAACCCCTGGTACCCTCAGCGGCACCCCTGGTACCCTCAGCAACACCCCTGGTACCCCCAGCCAGCTTCGCCCCTGGTACCCTCAGCCTTACCCCTGGTACCCTCAGCCCAACCCCTGGTACCCTCAGCCCAACCCCTGGTACCCCCAGCCAGCTTCGCCCCTGGTACCCTCAGCCTTACCCCTGGTACCCCCAGCCTTACCCCTGGTACCTCCAGCCTAACCCCTGGTACCTCCAGCCTTACCCCTGGTACCTCCAGCCTTACCCCTGGTACCTCCAGCCTTACCCCTGGTACCTCCAGCCGTACCCCTGGTACCCTCAGCCTTACCCCTGGTACCCTCAGCCTTACCCCTGGTACCCTCAGCCTTACCCCTGGTACCCTCAGCCGCACCCCTGGTACCCTCAGCGGCACCCCTGGTACCCTCAGCCTTACCCCTGGTACCCTCAGCCGCACCCCTGGTACCCTCAGCGGCACCCCTGGTACCCTCAGCGGCACCCCTGGTACCCTCAGCCGTACCCCTGGTACCCTCAGCCGAACCCCTGGTACCCTCAGCGGCACCCCTGGTACCCTCAGCGGCACCCCTGGTACCCTCAGCGGCACCCCTGGTACCCTCAGCGGCACCCCTGGTACCCTCAGCCGTACCCCTGGTACCCTCAGCGGCACCCCTGGTACCCTCAGCGGCACCCCTGGTACCCTCAGCTGCACCCCTGGTACCCTCAGCGGCACCCCTGGTACCCTCAGCGGCACCCCTGGTACCTCCGCCATTGAAAATGAATGGGCGGCCTTCCCACCTGCCGTCAGCCGCCCGGAGGGGGAAATAGAAAATATTCGAAAGTGCGGAGCTCCGCCGTCAGAGGCCGGCTTTTCGCCCGGGGTATCCGCCCCGGGGCGCCTCTCGGGCGACCTTCCCAACTGCCGTCGGCCGCCCGGAGGGGGAAATAGAAAATATTCGAAAGTGCGGAGCTCCGCCGTCAGAGGCCGGCTTTTCGCCCGAGGTATCCGCCCCGGGGCGCCTCTCGGGCGGCCTTCCCAACTGCCGTCGGCCGCCCGGAGGGGGAAATAGAAAATATTCGAAAGTGCGGAGCTCCGCCGTCAGAGGCCGGCTTTTCGCCCGAGGTATCCGCCCCGGGCGCCTCTCGGGCGGCCTTCCCAACTGCCGTCGGCCGCCCGGAGGGGGAAATAGAAAATATTCGAAAGTGCGGAGCTCCGCCGTCAGAGGCCGGCTTTTCGCCCGAGGTATCCGCCCCGGGCGCCTCTCGGGCGGCCTTCCCAACTGCCGTCGGCCGCCCGGAGGGGGAAATAGAAAATATTCGAAAGTGCGGAGCTCCGCCGTCAGAGGCCGGCTTTTCGCCCGAGGTATCCGCCCCGGGCGCCTCTCGGGCGGCCTTCCCAACTGCCGTCGGCCGCCCGGAGGGGGAAATAGAAAATATTCGAAAGTGCGGAGCTCCGCCGTCAGAGGCCGGCTTTTCGCCCGAGGTATCCGCCCCGGGCGCCTCTCGGGCGGCCTTCCCAACTGCCGTCGGCCGCCCGGAGGGGGAGATAGAAAATATTCGAAAGTGCGGAGCTCCGCCGTCAGAGGCCGGCTTTTCGCCCGAGGTATCCGCCCCGGGCGCCTCTCGGGCGGCCTTCCCAACTGCCGTCGACCGCCCGGAGGGGGAAATAGAAAATATTCGAAAGTGCGGAGCTCCGCCGTCAGAGGCCGGCTTTTCGCCCGAGGTATCCGCCCCGGGCGCCTCTCGGGCGGCCTTCCCAACTGCCGTCGACCGCCCGGAGGGGGAAATAGAAAATATTCGAAAGTGCGGAGCTCCGCCGTCAGAGGCCGGCTTTTCGCCCGAGGTATCCGCCCCGGGCGCCTCTCGGGCGGCCTTCCCAACTGCCGTCGGCCGCCCGGAGGGGGAAATAGAAAATATTCGAAAGTGCGGAGCTCCGCCGTCAGAGGCCGGCTTTTCGCCCGAGGTATCCGCCCCGGGCGCCTCTCGGGCGGCCTTCCCAACTGCCGTCGACCGCCCGGAGGGGGAAATAGAAAATATTCGAAAGTGCGGAGCTCCGCCGTCAGAGGCCGGCTTTTCGCCCGAGGTATCCGCCCCGGGCGCCTCTCGGGCGGCCTTCCCAACTGCCGTCGACCGCCCGGAGGGGGAGATAGAAAATATTCGAAAGTGCGGAGCTCCGCCGTCAGAGGCCGGCTCCACGCTTCATTCATCCGACCGAGACGCCTCTCCGCCGGCCACACTCGGCTGCGGGGCCGGCCCGCTCTCCGCCATTGAAAATGAATGGGGGGCATTTTCTCATGCTTTCAATCCGCCTAAGAGGCATCTTTCCCGGCCAACTTTGTGCCCCTGGTACCTCCAGCATCGAGAAAGCATGGTGACTCGTCCGACACATGCCCCCCTATATACGTTTCGGAAAGTATTTTGGTGAACGGTCACTTTCTAAGCCTTTCGCCTTCTTGACCCCCTAACTCCGCATATCATCTGGTTTACCTACTACAGCGCCCCTAACGACCAAAATCGGTACTGCTACCCCTGGTACCCCCGCCATTGAAAATGAATGGGGGAATTTTTTTAATCCCCCAGGCCGGCCAGGAGGCCCCTTTCCCGGCCAAACTCGCACGCTGGGCCGGCCCGCTCTTTACCCCTGGTACCCCCGCCATTGAAAATGAATGGGGGAATTTTTTTCAATCTCCCAGGCCGGCCAGGAGGGCTCTTTCCCGGCCACACTCGCACGCCGGGCCGGCCCGCTCTTTACCCCTGGTACCCCCAGCTCTACCCCTGGTACCCCCGCCATTGAAAATGAATGGGGGAATTTTTTCAATCTCCCAATCCGACCAAGAGGCCTCTTTTCCGGCCAAACTCGCACGCCGGGCCGGCCCGCTCTTTACCCCTGGTACCCCCAGCTCTACCCCTGGTACCCCCGCCATTGAAAATGAATGGGGGAATTTTTTCAATCTCCCAATCCGACCAAGAGGCCTCTTTTCCGGCCAAACTCGCACGCCGGGCCGGCCCGCTCTTTACCCCTGGTACCCCCAGCTCTACCCCTGGTACCCCCGCCATTGAAAATGAATGGGGGAATTTTTTCAATCTCCCAATCCGACCAAGAGGCCTCTTTTCCGGCCAAACTCGCACGCCGGGCCGGCCCGCTCTTTACCCCTGGTACCCCCAGCTCTACCCCTGGTACCCCCGCCATTGAAAATGAATGGGGGAATTTTTTCAATCTCCCACGCCGGCCAAGAGGCCTTTTTCCCGGGCACGCACGCTCGCCGGGCCGGCCCGCTATTATTAAACTCTCACCCCTGCAAGGAGGCCTTTTTCCCGGGCACGCACGCTCGCGGGGCCGGCCCGCTATTATTAAACTCTCACGCCGGCCAAGAGGCCTTTTTCCCGGGCACGCACGCTCGCCGGGCCGGCCCGCTATTATTGAACTCTCACGCCTGCAAGGAGGCCTTTTTCCCGGGCACGCACGCTCGCGGAGCCGGCCCGCTATTATTAAACTCTCACGCCTGCAAGGAGGCCTTTTTCCCGGGCACGCACGCTCGCCGGGCCGGCCCGCTATTATTAAACTCTCACGCCTGCAAGGAGGCCTTTTTCCCGGGCACGCACGCTCGCCGGGCCGGCCCGCTATTATTAAACTCTCACGCCTGCAAGGAGGCCTTTTTCCCGGGCACGCACGCTCGCCGGGCCGGCCCGCTATTATTAAACTCTCACGCCTGCAAGGAGGCCTTTTTCCCGGGCACGCACGCTCGCCGGGCCGGCCCGCTATTATTAAACTCTCACGCCGGCCAAGAGGCCCTTTTCCCGGGCACGCACGCTCGATGAGCCGGCCCGCTATTATTAAACTCTCACGCCGGCCAAGAGGCCCTTTTCCCGGGCACGCACGCTCGATGAGCCGGCCCGCTATTATTAAACTCTCACGCCGGCCAAGAGGCCTTTTTCCCGGCCACGCACGCTCGCGGAGCCGGCCCGCTATTATTAAACTCTCACGCCTGCAAGGAGGCCTTTTTCCCGGGCACGCACGCTCGCCGGGCCGGCCCGCTATTATTAAACTCTCACGCCTGCAAGGAGGCCTTTTTCCCGGGCACGCACGCTCGCCGGGCCGGCCCGCTATTATTAAACTCTCACGCCTGCAAGGAGGCCTTTTTCCCGGGCACGCACGCTCGCCGGGCCGGCCCGCTATTATTAAACTCTCACGCCTGCAAGGAGGCCTTTTTCCCGGGCACGCACGCTCGCCGGGCCGGCCCGCTATTATTAAACTCTCACGCCTGCAAGGAGGCCTTTTTCCCGGGCACGCACGCTCGCCGGGCCGGCCCGCTATTATTAAACTCTCACGCCGGCCAAGAGGCCCTTTTCCCGGGCACGCACGCTCGATGAGCCGGCCCGCTATTATTAAACTCTCACGCCGGCCAAGAGGCCCTTTTCCCGGGCACGCACGCTCGCCGAGCCGGCCCGCTATTATTAAACTCTCAGGCCCGCTATTATTAAACTCTCACGCCGGCCAAGAGGCCCTTTTCCCGGGCACGCACGCTCGATGAGCCGGCCCGCTATTATTAAACTCTCACGCCTGCAAGGAGGCCTTTTTCCCGGGCACGCACGCTCGCTGAGCCGGCCCGCTATTATTAAACTCTCACGCCGGCCAAGAGGCCCTTTTCCCGGGCACGCACGCTCGCCGAGCCGGCCCGCTATTATTAAACTCTCACGCCGGCCAAGAGGCCTTTTTCCCGGGCACGCACGCTCGCCGAGCCGGCCCGCTATTATTAAACTCTCACGCCGGCCAGGAGGCATTTTTCCCGGGCACGCACGCTCGCCGTGCAGGCCCGCCATTTGCCTACCACACCGCCGTCTGGCGGACACCAAGCGGTACCGCCGACCCCTCCCGTTGAAAATGAATGGGGGATTTTTTTTCAATCCCCCAAGCCGGCCAAGAGGCCTTTTTCCCGGGCACGCACGCTCGATGAGCCGGCCCGCTATTATTAAACTCTTACGCCTGCAAGGAGGCCTTTTTCCCGGGCACGCACGCTCGCCGAGCCGGCCCGCTATTATTAAACTCTCACGCCTGCAAGGAGGCCTTTTTCCCGGGCACGCACGCTCGATGAGCCGGCCCGCTATTATTAAACTCTCACGCCGGCCAGGAGGCATTTTTCCCGGGCACGCACGCTCGCCGTGCAGGCCCGCCATTTGCCTACCACACCGCCGTCTGGCGGACACCACGCGGTACCGCCGACCCCTCCCGTTGAAAATGAATGGGGGATTTTTTTTTACAATCCCCCAAGCCGGCCAAGAGGCCTTTTTCCCGGGCACGCACGCTCGATGAGCCGGCCCGCTATTATTAAACTCTCACGCCGGCCAAGAGGCCCTTTTCCCGGGCACGCACGCTCGATGAGCCGGCCCGCTATTATTAAACTCTCACGCCTGCAAGGAGGCCTTTTTCCCGGGCACGCACGCTCGCTGAGCCGGCCCGCTATTATTAAACTCTCACGCCGGCCAAGAGGCCCTTTTCCCGGGCACGCACGCTCGCCGAGCCGGCCCGCTATTATTAAACTCTCACGCCGGCCAAGAGGCCTTTTTCCCGGGCACGCACGCTCGCCGAGCCGGCCCGCTATTATTAAACTCTCACGCCGGCCAGGAGGCATTTTTCCCGGGCACGCACGCTCGCCGTGCAGGCCCGCCATTTGCCTACCACACCGCCGTCTGGCGGACACCAAGCGGTACCGCCGACCCCTCCCGTTGAAAATGAATGGGGGATTTTTTTTCAATCCCCCAAGCCGGCCAAGAGGCCTTTTTCCCGGGCACGCACGCTCGATGAGCCGGCCCGCTATTATTAAACTCTTACGCCTGCAAGGAGGCCTTTTTCCCGGGCACGCACGCTCGCGGGGCCGGCCCGCTATTATTAAACTCTCACGCCGGCCAAGAGGCCCTTTTCCCGGGCACGCACGCTCGATGAGCCGGCCCGCTATTATTAAACACTCACGCCTGCAAGGAGGCCTTTTTCCCGGGCACGCACGCTCGCCGGGCCGGCCCGCTATTATTAAACTCTCACGCCGGCCAAGAGGCCTTTTTCCCGGGCACGCACGCTCGATGAGCCGGCCCGCTATTATTAAACTCTTACGCCTGCAAGGAGGCCTTTTTCCCGGGCACGCACGCTCGCCGAGCCGGCCCGCTATTATTAAACTCTCACGCCTGCAAGGAGGCCTTTTTCCCGGGCACGCACGCTCGCAGAGCCGGCCCGCTATTATTAAACTCTCACGCCGGCCAGGAGGCCTTTTTCCCGGGCACGCACGCTCGCCGTGCAGGCCCGCCATTTGCCTACCACACCGCCGTCTGGCGGACACCAAGCGGTACCGCCGACCCCTCCCGTTGAAAATGAATGGGGGATTTTTTTTTCAATCCCCCAAGCCGGCCAAGAGGCCTTTTTCCCGGGCACGCACGCTCGATGAGCCGGCCCGCTATTATTAAACTCTCACGCCGGCCAAGAGGCCCTTTTCCCGGGCACGCACGCTCGATGAGCCGGCCCGCTATTATTAAACGCTCACGCCTGCAAGGAGGCCTTTTTCCCGGGCACGCACGCTCGCCGGGCCGGCCCGCTATTATTAAACTCTCACGCCGGCCAAGAGGCCTTTTTCCCGGGCACGCACGCTCTCCGGGCCGGCCCGCTATTATTAAACTCTCACGCCTGCAAGGAGGCCTTTTTCCCGGGCACGCACGCTCGCCGTGCAGGCCCGCCATTTGCCTACCACACCGCCGTCTGGCGGACACCAAGCGGTACCGCCGACCCCTCCCGTTGAAAATGAATGGGGGATTTTTTTTCAATC
>NW_028233893.1:257500-258946 GCF_054856545.1 Hippocampus guttulatus | reverse complement strand
GGATGGGCGGAGGAGGACGGCGGTGGCGGCGGCGGCGGCGGCGGCGACGTTGAAGGCGGCCCGCGGGGAGAGGCGCGGGGCGGGGGCACGTGGCCCCCAGCCCCCGCGGCCCGACCCCGCGGTGCCGTCGGAGGCGGCGCCGACGCACCCCGGCGCGCCCCGGCCTCCCGAGTCATGAGCGAACAGATGCAAACGGTTGGGCGGAGGAGGACGGCGGTGGCGGCGGCGGCGGCGGTGGCGACGTCGAAGGCGGCCCGCGGGGAGAGGCGCGGGGCGGGGGCGTGAAGGAGACGGGCGGGGGGTACGGTGCCGGTCTTTGGCCGGTCGCCTACACCCCCGCCCCGACCCGTAAGCGCCCCCAGCCCCCGCGGCCCGACCCCGCGGTGCCGTCGGCGGCGGCGCCGGCGCACCCCGGCGCTCCCCGGCCCCCCGAGTCCAGAGCGAACACACGGGCGGAGGAGGACGGCGGCGGCGGCGGCGGCGGCGACGTCGAAGGCGGCCCGCGGGGAGAGGCGCGGGGCGGGGGCACGTGGCCCCCAGCCCCCGCGGCCCGACCCCGCGGTGCCGTCGGCGGCGGCGCCGGGGCGCTCCCCGCCGCGCCCCGGCCCCCCGAGTCCGAAGCGTGAGAAACGCCGATAGGCGGCGGGCGGCGGCGGCCGCGCGGCCGCGGGGCGGCGGGCGGGTGCGCCGCGGGCGTCGCGGGGGGGAGGAAGGTCAGGAGGACGGTGTCGGGCGCGGGGTGTATGTCGGTTCGCGTCGTCGCGCGGCCGGCCGCTCCCCGCGTCCCGCCCGGCCCCCGCCGGCCCCCCCCCCGGTCAGGCGCCCGTCGGCGTTCCCCGACCGCCCCACCCCGCGCGTCCGCGCGGTCGTCGACGTCCCGTCCGCCTTGTCAACGCTCCCATAGTCCAGGCCGGGCCGCGGCCGGCGTCGGGGACCACTCCCCCGCCGGTGCCATCGCGACCTGGCCGACCTCGGAACCTTACCCCCAGTCGCCGGGTACCCAACCTTCTCGCCACCTTCGGCGGCGAGCGGGGGGTTCAATGTCTCCGAAGTCCCCCCCCGGCCTGCCGGCGGGGCGGGGGGGGCTAGGAGCGCCCGGAGGCGCCGTTATCCCCCTTTTTAACCCCTTCTCTGAATGTTGGCCAAAACCGCAAACCAAACGTACGACTCTCAGCGGTGGATCACTCGGCTCGTGCGTCGATGAAGGACGCAGCTAGCTGCGAGAACTAATGTGAATTGCAGGACACATTGATCATCGACACTTTGAACGCACCTTGCGGCCCCGGGTCCCTCCCGGGGCCACGCCTGTCTGAGCGTCGCTTGTACATCTATCGGGATCGGGGCGCCCACGGGCGCCCCCCTCCCGCGGTTGGGGCGTCGCGGGCCACCGCCGGCCTACCCCCCCCACCTTCCCTCCCCGCACGGGGAAATGGGGGTGGGGGGGGC
>NW_028233893.1:240000-250000 GCF_054856545.1 Hippocampus guttulatus | reverse complement strand
GGTACCAGGGGCAAGGCTGGGGGTACCAGGGGTAAAGAGCGGGCCGGCCCGGCGGGCGAGTGTGGCCGGAAAAGGGGCCTCTTGGTCGGATTGGGAGTTTGAAAAAATTCCCCCATTCATTTTCAATGGCGGGGGTACCAGGGGTAGAGCTGGGGGTACCAGGGGTAAAGAGCGGGCCGGCCCGGCGTGCGAGTTTGGCCGGAAAAGGGGCCACTCGGTCGGATTGGGAGTTTGAAAAAAATCCCCCATTCATTTCCAATGGCGGAGGTACCAGGGGCAAGGCTGGGGGTACCAGGGGCGAAGCTGGCTGGGGGTACCAGGGGTAAGGCTGAGGGTACCAGGGGTGCAGCTGAGGGTACCAGGGGTAAGGTTGAGGGTACCAGGGGTGTTGCTGGGGGTACCAGGGGTCACCATTCATTTTCAATGGGGGAGGTACCAGGGGCAAGGCTGGGGGTACCAGGGGTGTTGCTGGGGGTACCAGGGGTAAAGAGCGGGCCGGCCCGGCGGGCGAGTGTGGCCGGAAAAGGGGCCTCTTGCTCGGATTGGGAGTTTGAAAAAATTCCCCCATTCATTTTCAATGGCAGATGTACCAGGGGTCGGTGTCCGCCAGACGGCGGTGTGGTAGGCAAAAGGCGGGCCGGCTCGGCGAGCGTGCGTGCCCGGGAAAAAGGCCTCTTGGCCGGCGTGAGAGTTTAATAATAGCGGGCCGGCTCATCGAGCGTGCGTGCCCGGGAAAAGGGCCTCTTGGCCGGCGTGAGAGTTTAATAATAGCGGGCCGGCCCGGCGAGCGTGCGTGCCCGGGAAAAAGGCCTCCTTGCAGGCGTGAGCGTTTAATAATAGCGGGCCGGCCCGGCGAGCGTGCGTGCCCGGGAAAAAGGCCTCCTTGCAGGCGTGAGAGTTTAATAATAGCGGGCCGGCCCGGCGAGCGTGCGTGCCCGGGAAAAAGGCCTCCTTGCAGGCGTGAGAGTTTAATAATAGCGGGCCGGCTCGGCGAGCGTGCGTGCACGGGAAAAAGGCCTCTTGGCCGGCGTGAGAGTTTAATAATAGCGGGCCGGCCCGGCGAGCGTGCGTGCCCGGGAAAAAGGCCTCCTTGCAGGCGTGAGAGTTTAATAATAGCGGGCCGGCTCATCGAGCGTGCGTGCCCGGGAAAAGGGCCTCCTTGCAGGCGTGAGAGTTTAATAATAGCGGGCCGGCTCTGCGAGCGTGCGTGCCCGGGAAAAGGGCCTCTTGGCCGGCCTGAGCGTTTAATAATAGCGGGCCGGCTCATCGAGCGTGCGTGCCCGGGAAAAGGGCCTCTTGGCCGGCCTGAGCGTTTAATAATAGCGGGCCGGCCCCGCGAGCGTGCGTGCCCGGGAAAAAGGCCTCCTTGCAGGCGTGAGAGTTTAATAATAGCGGGCCGGCTCATCGAGCGTGCGTGCCCGGGAAAAGGGCCTCCTTGCAGGCGTGAGAGTTTAATAATAGCGGGCCGGCTCGGCGAGCGTGCGTGCCCGGGAAAAGGGCCTCTTGGCCGGCGTGAGAGTTTAATAATAGCGGGCCGGCCCCGCGAGCGTGCGTGCCCGGGAAAAAGGCCTCCTTGCAGGGGTGAGAGTTTAATAATAGCGGGCCGGCCCGGCGAGCGTGCGTGCCCGGGAAAAAGGCCTCCTTGCAGGCGTGAGCGTTTAATAATAGCGGACCGGCTCTGCGAGCGTGCGTGCCCGGGAAAAGGGCCTCTTGGCCGGCCTGAGCGTTTAATAATAGCGGGCCGGCCCGGCGAGCGTGCGTGCCCGGGAAAAAGGCCTCTTGGCCGGCTTGGGGGATTGAAAAAAAATCCCCCATTCATTTTCAACGGGAGGGGTCGGCGGTACCGCTTGGTGTCCGCCAGACGGCGGTGTGGTAGGCAAATGGCGGGCCTGCACGGCGAGCGTGCGTGCCCGGGAAAAAGGCCTCCTTGCAGGCGTGAGAGTTTAATAATAGCGGGCCGGCCCGGAGAGCGTGCGTGCCCGGGAAAAAGGCCTCTTGGCCGGCGTGAGAGTTTAATAATAGCGGGCCGGCCCGGCGAGCGTGCGTGCCCGGGAAAAAGGCCTCCTTGCAGGCGTGAGCGTTTAATAATAGCGGGCCGGCTCATCGAGCGTGCGTGCCCGGGAAAAGGGCCTCTTGGCCGGCGTGAGAGTTTAATAATAGCGGGCCGGCTCATCGAGCGTGCGTGCCCGGGAAAAAGGCCTCTTGGCCGGCTTGGGGGATTGAAAAAAAAATCCCCCATTCATTTTCAACGGGAGGGGTCGGCGGTACCGCTTGGTGTCCGCCAGACGGCGGTGTGGTAGGCAAATGGCGGGCCTGCACGGCGAGCGTGCGTGCCCGGGAAAAAGGCCTCCTGGCCGGCGTGAGAGTTTAATAATAGCGGGCCGGCTCTGCGAGCGTGCGTGCCCGGGAAAAAGGCCTCCTTGCAGGCGTGAGAGTTTAATAATAGCGGGCCGGCTCGGCGAGCGTGCGTGCCCGGGAAAAAGGCCTCCTTGCAGGCGTAAGAGTTTAATAATAGCGGGCCGGCTCATCGAGCGTGCGTGCCCGGGAAAAAGGCCTCTTGGCCGGCGTGAGAGTTTAATAATAGCGGGCCGGCCCGGCGAGCGTGCGTGCCCGGGAAAAAGGCCTCCTTGCAGGCGTGAGCGTTTAATAATAGCGGGCCGGCTCATCGAGCGTGCGTGCCCGGGAAAAGGGCCTCTTGGCCGGCGTGAGAGTTTAATAATAGCGGGCCGGCTCATCGAGCGTGCGTGCCCGGGAAAAAGGCCTCTTGGCCGGCTTGGGGGATTGTAAAAAAAAATCCCCCATTCATTTTCAACGGGAGGGGTCGGCGGTACCGCGTGGTGTCCGCCAGACGGCGGTGTGGTAGGCAAATGGCGGGCCTGCACGGCGAGCGTGCGTGCCCGGGAAAAATGCCTCCTGGCCGGCGTGAGAGTTTAATAATAGCGGGCCGGCTCATCGAGCGTGCGTGCCCGGGAAAAAGGCCTCCTTGCAGGCGTGAGAGTTTAATAATAGCGGGCCGGCTCGGCGAGCGTGCGTGCCCGGGAAAAAGGCCTCTTGGCCAGCTTGGGGGATTGAAAAAAAATCCCCCATTCATTTTCAACGGGAGGGGTCGGCGGTACCGCTTGGTGTCCGCCAGACGGCGGTGTGGTAGGCAAATGGCGGGCCTGCACGGCGAGCGTGCGTGCCCGGGAAAAATGCCTCCTGGCCGGCGTGAGAGTTTAATAATAGCGGGCCGGCTCGGCGAGCGTGCGTGCCCGGGAAAAAGGCCTCTTGGCCGGCGTGAGAGTTTAATAATAGCGGGCCGGCTCGGCGAGCGTGCGTGCCCGGGAAAAGGGCCTCTTGGCCGGCGTGAGAGTTTAATAATAGCGGGCCGGCTCAGCGAGCGTGCGTGCCCGGGAAAAAGGCCTCCTTGCAGGCGTGAGAGTTTAATAATAGCGGGCCGGCTCATCGAGCGTGCGTGCCCGGGAAAAGGGCCTCTTGGCCGGCGTGAGAGTTTAATAATAGCGGGCCTGAGAGTTTAATAATAGCGGGCCGGCTCGGCGAGCGTGCGTGCCCGGGAAAAGGGCCTCTTGGCCGGCGTGAGAGTTTAATAATAGCGGGCCGGCTCATCGAGCGTGCGTGCCCGGGAAAAGGGCCTCTTGGCCGGCGTGAGAGTTTAATAATAGCGGGCCGGCCCGGCGAGCGTGCGTGCCCGGGAAAAAGGCCTCCTTGCAGGCGTGAGCGTTTAATAATAGCGGGCCGGCCCGGCGAGCGTGCGTGCCCGGGAAAAAGGCCTCCTTGCAGGCGTGAGAGTTTAATAATAGCGGGCCGGCTCCGCGAGCGTGCGTGGCCGGGAAAAAGGCCTCTTGGCCGGCGTGAGAGTTTAATAATAGCGGGCCGGCTCGGCGAGCGTGCGTGCCCGGGAAAAGGGCCTCTTGGCCGGCGTGAGAGTTTAATAATAGCGGGCCGGCTCATCGAGCGTGCGTGCCCGGGAAAAGGGCCTCTTGGCCGGCGTGAGAGTTTAATAATAGCGGGCCGGCCCGGCGAGCGTGCGTGCCCGGGAAAAAGGCCTCCTTGCAGGCGTGAGAGTTTAATAATAGCGGGCCGGCTCCGCGAGCGTGCGTGGCCGGGAAAAAGGCCTCTTGGCCGGCGTGAGAGTTTAATAATAGCGGGCCGGCTCATCGAGCGTGCGTGCCCGGGAAAAGGGCCTCTTGGCCGGCGTGAGAGTTTAATAATAGCGGGCCGGCTCATCGAGCGTGCGTGCCCGGGAAAAGGGCCTCTTGGCCGGCGTGAGAGTTTAATAATAGCGGGCCGGCCCGGCGAGCGTGCGTGCCCGGGAAAAAGGCCTCCTTGCAGGCGTGAGAGTTTAATAATAGCGGGCCGGCCCGGCGAGCGTGCGTGCCCGGGAAAAAGGCCTCCTTGCAGGCGTGAGAGTTTAATAATAGCGGGCCGGCCCGGCGAGCGTGCGTGCCCGGGAAAAAGGCCTCCTTGCAGGCGTGAGAGTTTAATAATAGCGGGCCGGCCCGGCGAGCGTGCGTGCCCGGGAAAAAGGCCTCCTTGCAGGCGTGAGAGTTTAATAATAGCGGGCCGGCTCCGCGAGCGTGCGTGCCCGGGAAAAAGGCCTCCTTGCAGGCGTGAGAGTTCAATAATAGCGGGCCGGCCCGGCGAGCGTGCGTGCCCGGGAAAAAGGCCTCCTTGCAGGCGTGAGAGTTTAATAATAGCGGGCCGGCCCGGCGAGCGTGCGTGCCCGGGAAAAAGGCCTCTTGGCCGGCGTGAGAGTTTAATAATAGCGGGCCGGCCCCGCGAGCGTGCGTGCCCGGGAAAAAGGCCTCCTTGCAGGGGTGAGAGTTTAATAATAGCGGGCCGGCCCGGCGAGCGTGCGTGCCCGGGAAAAAGGCCTCTTGGCCGGCGTGGGAGATTGAAAAAATTCCCCCATTCATTTTCAATGGCGGGGGTACCAGGGGTAGAGCTGGGGGTACCAGGGGTAAAGAGCGGGCCGGCCCGGCGTGCGAGTTTGGCCGGAAAAGAGGCCTCTTGGTCGGATTGGGAGATTGAAAAAATTCCCCCATTCATTTTCAATGGCGGGGGTACCAGGGGTAGAGCTGGGGGTACCAGGGGTAAAGAGCGGGCCGGCCCGGCGTGCGAGTTTGGCCGGAAAAGAGGCCTCTTGGTCGGATTGGGAGATTGAAAAAATTTCCCCCATTCATTTTCAATGGCGGGGGTACCAGGGGTAGAGCTGGGGGTACCAGGGGTAAAGAGCGGGCCGGCCCGGCGTGCGAGTTTGGCCGGAAAAGAGGCCTCTTGGTCGGATTGGGAGATTGAAAAAATTCCCCCATTCATTTTCAATGGCGGGGGTACCAGGGGTAAAGAGCGGGCCGGCCCAGCGTGCGAGTTTGGCCGGGAAAGGGGCCTCCTGGCCGGCCTGGGGGATTAAAAAAATTCCCCCATTCATTTTCAATGGCGGGGGTACCAGGGGTAGCAGTACCGATTTTGGTCGTTAGGGGCGCTGTAGTAGGTAAACCAGATATGCGGAGTTAGGGGGTCAAGAAGGCGAAAGGCTTAGAAAGTGACCGTTCACCAAAATACTTTCCGAAACGTATATAGGGGGGCATGTGTCGGACGAGTCACCATGCTTTCTCGATGCTGGAGGTACCAGGGGCACAAAGTTGGCCGGGAAAGATGCCTCTTAGGCGGATTGAAAGCATGAGAAAATGCCCCCCATTCATTTTCAATGGCGGAGAGCGGGCCGGCCCCGCAGCCGAGTGTGGCCGGCGGAGAGGCGTCTCGGTCGGATGAATGAAGCGTGGAGCCGGCCTCTGACGGCGGAGCTCCGCACTTTCGAATATTTTCTATCTCCCCCTCCGGGCGGTCGACGGCAGTTGGGAAGGCCGCCCGAGAGGCGCCCGGGGCGGATACCTCGGGCGAAAAGCCGGCCTCTGACGGCGGAGCTCCGCACTTTCGAATATTTTCTATTTCCCCCTCCGGGCGGTCGACGGCAGTTGGGAAGGCCGCCCGAGAGGCGCCCGGGGCGGATACCTCGGGCGAAAAGCCGGCCTCTGACGGCGGAGCTCCGCACTTTCGAATATTTTCTATCTCCCCCTCCGGGCGGCCGACGGCAGTTGGGAAGGCCGCCCGAGAGGCGCCCGGGGCGGATACCTCGGGCGAAAAGCCGGCCTCTGACGGCGGAGCTCCGCACTTTCGAATATTTTCTATTTCCCCCTCCGGGCGGCCGACGGCAGTTGGGAAGGCCGCCCGAGAGGCGCCCGGGGCGGATACCTCGGGCGAAAAGCCGGCCTCTGACGGCGGAGCTCCGCACTTTCGAATATTTTCTATCTCCCCCTCCGGGCGGCCGACGGCAGTTGGGAAGGCCGCCCGAGAGGCGCCCGGGGCGGATACCTCGGGCGAAAAGCCGGCCTCCGACGGCGGAGCTCCGCACTTTCGAATATTTTCTATTTCCCCCTCCGGGCGGCCGACGGCAGTTGGGAAGGCCGCCCGAGAGGCGCCCGGGGCGGATACCTCGGGCGAAAAGCCGGCCTCTGACGGCGGAGCTCCGCACTTTCGAATATTTTCTATCTCCCCCTCCGGGCGGCCGACGGCAGTTGGGAAGGCCGCCCGAGAGGCGCCCGGGGCGGATACCTCGGGCGAAAAGCCGGCCTCTGACGGCGGAGCTCCGCACTTTCGAATATTTTCTATTTCCCCCTCCGGGCGGCCGACGGCAGTTGGGAAGGCCGCCCGAGAGGCGCCCGGGGCGGATACCTCGGGCGAAAAGCCGGCCTCTGACGGCGGAGCTCCGCACTTTCGAATATTTTCTATTTCCCCCTCCGGGCGGCCGACGGCAGTTGGGAAGGCCGCCCGAGAGGCGCCCCGGGGCGGATACCTCGGGCGAAAAGCCGGCCTCTGACGGCGGAGCTCCGCACTTTCGAATATTTTCTATTTCCCCCTCCGGGCGGCCGACGGCAGTTGGGAAGGCCGCCCGAGAGGCGCCCCGGGGCGGATACCCCGGGCGAAAAGCCGGCCTCTGACGGCGGAGCTCCGCACTTTCGAATATTTTCTATTTCCCCCTCCGGGCGGCCGACGGCAGTTGGGAAGGCCGCCCGAGAGGCGCCCCGGGGCGGATACCCCGGGCGAAAAGCCGGCCTCTGACGGCGGAGCTCCGCACTTTCGAATATTTTCTATTTCCCCCTCCGGGCGGCCGACGGCAGTTGGGAAGGCCGCCCGAGAGGCGCCCCGGGGCGGATACCCCGGGCGAAAAGCCGGCCTCTGACGGCGGAGCTCCGCACTTTCGAATATTTTCTATTTCCCCCTCCGGGCGGCTGACGGCAGGTGGGAAGGCCGCCCATTCATTTTCAATGGCGGAGGTACCAGGGGTGCCGCTGAGGGTACCAGGGGTGCCGCTGAGGGTACCAGGGGTGCCGCTGAGGGTACCAGGGGTACCGCTGAGGGTACCAGGGGTGCGGCTGAGGGTACCAGGGGTGCGGCTGAGGGTACCAGGGGTGCGGCTGAGGGTACCAGGGGTGCCGCTGAGGGTACCAGGGGTACGGCTGAGGGTACCAGGGGTGCCGCTGAGGGTACCAGGGGTACGGCTGAGGGTACCAGGGGTGCCGCTGAGGGTACCAGGGGTGCGGCTGAGGGTACCAGGGGTGCGGCTGAGGGTACCAGGGGTGCCGCTGAGGGTACCAGGGGTGCCGCTGAGGGTACCAGGGGTGCCGCTGAGGGTACCAGGGGTGCCGCTGAGGGTACCAGGGGTGCCGCTGAGGGTACCAGGGGTGCCGCTGAGGGTACCAGGGGTGCGGCTGAGGGTACCAGGGGTAAGGCTGAGGGTACCAGGGGTGCCGCTGAGGGTACCAGGGGTGCCGCTGAGGGTACCAGGGGTACGGCTGGAGGTACCAGGGGTAAGGCTGGAGGTACCAGGGGTAAGGCTGGAGGTACCAGGGGTTAGGCTGGAGGTACCAGGGGTAAGGCTGGGGGTACCAGGGGTAAGGCTGAGGGTACCAGGGGTTAGGCTGGGGGTACCAGGGGTAAGGCTGGGGGTACCAGGGGCGAAGCTGGCTGGGGGTACCAGGGGTTGGGCTGAGGGTACCAGGGGTTGGGCTGAGGGTACCAGGGGTAAGGCTGAGGGTACCAGGGGCGAAGCTGGCTGGGGGTACCAGGGGTGTTGCTGAGGGTACCAGGGGTGCCGCTGAGGGTACCAGGGGTTAGGCTGGGGGTACCAGGGGTTGAGCTGAGGGTACCAGGGGTAAGGCTGAGGGTACCAGGGGTGTTGCTGGGGGTACCAGGGGTCGCCATTCATTTTCAATGGGGGAGGTACCAGGGGTAGGGCTGGGGGTACCAGGGGTAAAGAGCGGACCGGCTCGCCGGCCGAGCGTGGCCGAAAAAGAGGCCTCCTGGCCGGATTGAGAAATTAAAAAAAATTCCCCCATTCATTTTCAATGGCGGGGGTACCAGGGGTATGCAGTACCGATTTTGGTCGTTAGGGGCGCTGTAGTAGGTAAACCAGATATGGGGAGTTAGGGGGTCAAGAAGGCTAAAAGGCTTAGAAAGTGAGCGTTCACCAAAATACTTTCCGAAACGTATATAGGTGAGCATGTTTTGAATGGGTGACCTCCAGGGCGACACAGGGGAGGCCCCTAAGAGTATAATCAGACCATCGTGAGGGTGTTTCCAGCCACCCAAAAGCACTGGAACGGCCTCTGACGGCGGAGCTCCGCACTATCGAACATTTTCTATTTCCCCCTCCAGGCGGTCGACGGCAGTTGGGAAGGCCGCCCGAGAGGCGCCCGGGGCGGATACCCCGTGCGAAAACCCGGCCTCTGACGGCGGAGCTCCGCACTTTCGAATATTTTCTGTTTCCCCCTCCGGGCGGTCGACGGCAGTTGGGAAGGCCGCCCGAGAGGCGCCCGGGGCGGATACCCCGTGCGAAAACCCGGCCTCTGACGGCGGAGCTCCGCACTTTCGAATATTTTCTGTTTCCCCCTCCGGGCGGTCGACGGCAGTTGGGAAGGCCGCCCGAGAGGCGCCCGGGGCGGATACCCCGTGCGAAAACCCGGCCTCTGACGGCGGAGCTCCGCACTTTCGAATATTTTCTGTTTCCCCCTCCGGGCGGTCGACGGCAGTTGGGAAGGCCGCCCGAGAGGCGCCCGGGGCGGATACCCCGTGCGAAAACCCGGCCTCTGACGGCGGAGCTCCGCACTTTCGAACATTTTCTGTTTCCCCCTCCGGGCGGTCGACGGCAGTTGGGAAGGCCGCCCGAGAGGCGCCCGGGGCGGATACCCCGTGCGAAAACCCGGCCTCTGACGGCGGAGCTCCGCACTTTCGAACATTTTCTGTTTCCCCCTCCGGGCGGTCGACGGCAGTTGGGAAGGCCGCCCGAGAGGCGCCCGGGGCGGATACCCCGTGCGAAAACCCGGCCTCTGACGGCGGAGCTCCGCACTTTCGAATATTTTCTGTTTCCCCCTCCGGGCGGTCGACGGCAGTTGGGAAGGCCGCCCGAGAGGCGCCCGGGGCGGATACCCCGTGCGAAAACCCGGCCTCTGACGGCGGAGCTCCGCACTTTCGAACATTTTCTGTTTCCCCCTCCGGGCGGTCGACGGCAGTTGGGAAGGCCGCCCGAGAGGCGCCCGGGGCGGATACCCCGTGCGAAAACCCGGCCTCTGACGGCGGAGCTCCGCACTTTCGAATATTTTCTGTTTCCCCCTCCGGGCGGTCGACGGCAGTTGGGAAGGCCGCCCGAGAGGCGCCCGGGGCGGATACCCCGGGCGAAAACCCGGCCTCTGACGGCGGAGCTCCGCACTTTCGAATATGTCCCCCTCCACATCGCACCCATACACAAACTGACCGATATGCAACTTAAGACCCGCCTTCGGAGGGCCCCCACCGGCCCCGGCCCCCGCGCCGGCGCTTGGAGGTTCAGGCTCCTTCGGCTTGCGGGTCGACCCCCCCCTATGTCTCACTGCGAGACGGCGAGACCATTCGAGTCTTTTTCCCTCCTTACAGGTCGCACCAACACAACCACTGACCGATATGC
>NW_028233893.1:220000-227500 GCF_054856545.1 Hippocampus guttulatus | reverse complement strand
GTGTGGCCGGGAAAGAGGCCTCTCGGTCGGATTGGGAGTTTGAAAAAAATCCCCCATTCATTTCCAATGGCGGAGGTACCAGGGGCAAGGCTGGGGGTACCAGGGGTAAAGAGCGGGCCGGCCCGGCGGGCGAGTGTGGCCGGAAAAGGGGCCTCTTGGTCGGATTGGGAGTTTGAAAAAATTCCCCCATTCATTTTCAATGGCGGGGGTACCAGGGGTAGAGCTGGGGGTACCAGGGGTAAAGAGCGGGCCGGCCCGGCGTGCGAGTTTGGCCGGAAAAGGGGCCACTCGGTCGGATTGGGAGTTTGAAAAAAATCCCCCATTCATTTCCAATGGCGGAGGTACCAGGGGCAAGGCTGGGGGTACCAGGGGCGAAGCTGGCTGGGGGTACCAGGGGTAAGGCTGAGGGTACCAGGGGTGCAGCTGAGGGTACCAGGGGTAAGGTTGAGGGTACCAGGGGTGTTGCTGGGGGTACCAGGGGTCACCATTCATTTTCAATGGGGGAGGTACCAGGGGCAAGGCTGGGGGTACCAGGGGTGTTGCTGGGGGTACCAGGGGTAAAGAGCGGGCCGGCCCGGCGGGCGAGTGTGGCCGGAAAAGGGGCCTCTTGCTCGGATTGGGAGTTTGAAAAAATTCCCCCATTCATTTTCAATGGCAGATGTACCAGGGGTCGGTGTCCGCCAGACGGCGGTGTGGTAGGCAAAAGGCGGGCCGGCTCGGCGAGCGTGCGTGCCCGGGAAAAAGGCCTCTTGGCCGGCGTGAGAGTTTAATAATAGCGGGCCGGCTCATCGAGCGTGCGTGCCCGGGAAAAGGGCCTCTTGGCCGGCGTGAGAGTTTAATAATAGCGGGCCGGCCCGGCGAGCGTGCGTGCCCGGGAAAAAGGCCTCCTTGCAGGCGTGAGCGTTTAATAATAGCGGGCCGGCCCGGCGAGCGTGCGTGCCCGGGAAAAAGGCCTCCTTGCAGGCGTGAGAGTTTAATAATAGCGGGCCGGCCCGGCGAGCGTGCGTGCCCGGGAAAAAGGCCTCCTTGCAGGCGTGAGAGTTTAATAATAGCGGGCCGGCTCGGCGAGCGTGCGTGCACGGGAAAAAGGCCTCTTGGCCGGCGTGAGAGTTTAATCGGCTCGGCGAGCGTGCGTGCCCGGGAAAAGGGCCTCTTGGCCGGCGTGAGAGTTTAATAATAGCGGGCCGGCCCCGCGAGCGTGCGTGCCCGGGAAAAAGGCCTCCTTGCAGGGGTGAGAGTTTAATAATAGCGGGCCGGCCCGGCGAGCGTGCGTGCCCGGGAAAAAGGCCTCCTTGCAGGCGTGAGCGTTTAATAATAGCGGACCGGCTCTGCGAGCGTGCGTGCCCGGGAAAAGGGCCTCTTGGCCGGCCTGAGCGTTTAATAATAGCGGGCCGGCCCGGCGAGCGTGCGTGCCCGGGAAAAAGGCCTCTTGGCCGGCTTGGGGGATTGAAAAAAAATCCCCCATTCATTTTCAACGGGAGGGGTCGGCGGTACCGCTTGGTGTCCGCCAGACGGCGGTGTGGTAGGCAAATGGCGGGCCTGCACGGCGAGCGTGCGTGCCCGGGAAAAAGGCCTCCTTGCAGGCGTGAGAGTTTAATAATAGCGGGCCGGCCCGGAGAGCGTGCGTGCCCGGGAAAAAGGCCTCTTGGCCGGCGTGAGAGTTTAATAATAGCGGGCCGGCCCGGCGAGCGTGCGTGCCCGGGAAAAAGGCCTCCTTGCAGGCGTGAGCGTTTAATAATAGCGGGCCGGCTCATCGAGCGTGCGTGCCCGGGAAAAGGGCCTCTTGGCCGGCGTGAGAGTTTAATAATAGCGGGCCGGCTCATCGAGCGTGCGTGCCCGGGAAAAAGGCCTCTTGGCCGGCTTGGGGGATTGAAAAAAAAATCCCCCATTCATTTTCAACGGGAGGGGTCGGCGGTACCGCTTGGTGTCCGCCAGACGGCGGTGTGGTAGGCAAATGGCGGGCCTGCACGGCGAGCGTGCGTGCCCGGGAAAAAGGCCTCCTGGCCGGCGTGAGAGTTTAATAATAGCGGGCCGGCTCTGCGAGCGTGCGTGCCCGGGAAAAAGGCCTCCTTGCAGGCGTGAGAGTTTAATAATAGCGGGCCGGCTCGGCGAGCGTGCGTGCCCGGGAAAAAGGCCTCCTTGCAGGCGTAAGAGTTTAATAATAGCGGGCCGGCTCATCGAGCGTGCGTGCCCGGGAAAAAGGCCTCTTGGCCGGCGTGAGAGTTTAATAATAGCGGGCCGGCCCGGCGAGCGTGCGTGCCCGGGAAAAAGGCCTCCTTGCAGGCGTGAGCGTTTAATAATAGCGGGCCGGCTCATCGAGCGTGCGTGCCCGGGAAAAGGGCCTCTTGGCCGGCGTGAGAGTTTAATAATAGCGGGCCGGCTCATCGAGCGTGCGTGCCCGGGAAAAAGGCCTCTTGGCCGGCTTGGGGGATTGTAAAAAAAAATCCCCCATTCATTTTCAACGGGAGGGGTCGGCGGTACCGCGTGGTGTCCGCCAGACGGCGGTGTGGTAGGCAAATGGCGGGCCTGCACGGCGAGCGTGCGTGCCCGGGAAAAATGCCTCCTGGCCGGCGTGAGAGTTTAATAATAGCGGGCCGGCTCATCGAGCGTGCGTGCCCGGGAAAAAGGCCTCCTTGCAGGCGTGAGAGTTTAATAATAGCGGGCCGGCTCGGCGAGCGTGCGTGCCCGGGAAAAAGGCCTCTTGGCCAGCTTGGGGGATTGAAAAAAAATCCCCCATTCATTTTCAACGGGAGGGGTCGGCGGTACCGCTTGGTGTCCGCCAGACGGCGGTGTGGTAGGCAAATGGCGGGCCTGCACGGCGAGCGTGCGTGCCCGGGAAAAATGCCTCCTGGCCGGCGTGAGAGTTTAATAATAGCGGGCCGGCTCGGCGAGCGTGCGTGCCCGGGAAAAAGGCCTCTTGGCCGGCGTGAGAGTTTAATAATAGCGGGCCGGCTCGGCGAGCGTGCGTGCCCGGGAAAAGGGCCTCTTGGCCGGCGTGAGAGTTTAATAATAGCGGGCCGGCTCAGCGAGCGTGCGTGCCCGGGAAAAAGGCCTCCTTGCAGGCGTGAGAGTTTAATAATAGCGGGCCGGCTCATCGAGCGTGCGTGCCCGGGAAAAGGGCCTCTTGGCCGGCGTGAGAGTTTAATAATAGCGGGCCTGAGAGTTTAATAATAGCGGGCCGGCTCGGCGAGCGTGCGTGCCCGGGAAAAGGGCCTCTTGGCCGGCGTGAGAGTTTAATAATAGCGGGCCGGCTCATCGAGCGTGCGTGCCCGGGAAAAGGGCCTCTTGGCCGGCGTGAGAGTTTAATAATAGCGGGCCGGCCCGGCGAGCGTGCGTGCCCGGGAAAAAGGCCTCCTTGCAGGCGTGAGCGTTTAATAATAGCGGGCCGGCCCGGCGAGCGTGCGTGCCCGGGAAAAAGGCCTCCTTGCAGGCGTGAGAGTTTAATAATAGCGGGCCGGCTCCGCGAGCGTGCGTGGCCGGGAAAAAGGCCTCTTGGCCGGCGTGAGAGTTTAATAATAGCGGGCCGGCTCGGCGAGCGTGCGTGCCCGGGAAAAGGGCCTCTTGGCCGGCGTGAGAGTTTAATAATAGCGGGCCGGCTCATCGAGCGTGCGTGCCCGGGAAAAGGGCCTCTTGGCCGGCGTGAGAGTTTAATAATAGCGGGCCGGCCCGGCGAGCGTGCGTGCCCGGGAAAAAGGCCTCCTTGCAGGCGTGAGAGTTTAATAATAGCGGGCCGGCTCCGCGAGCGTGCGTGGCCGGGAAAAAGGCCTCTTGGCCGGCGTGAGAGTTTAATAATAGCGGGCCGGCTCATCGAGCGTGCGTGCCCGGGAAAAGGGCCTCTTGGCCGGCGTGAGAGTTTAATAATAGCGGGCCGGCTCATCGAGCGTGCGTGCCCGGGAAAAGGGCCTCTTGGCCGGCGTGAGAGTTTAATAATAGCGGGCCGGCCCGGCGAGCGTGCGTGCCCGGGAAAAAGGCCTCCTTGCAGGCGTGAGAGTTTAATAATAGCGGGCCGGCCCGGCGAGCGTGCGTGCCCGGGAAAAAGGCCTCCTTGCAGGCGTGAGAGTTTAATAATAGCGGGCCGGCCCGGCGAGCGTGCGTGCCCGGGAAAAAGGCCTCCTTGCAGGCGTGAGAGTTTAATAATAGCGGGCCGGCCCGGCGAGCGTGCGTGCCCGGGAAAAAGGCCTCCTTGCAGGCGTGAGAGTTTAATAATAGCGGGCCGGCTCCGCGAGCGTGCGTGCCCGGGAAAAAGGCCTCCTTGCAGGCGTGAGAGTTCAATAATAGCGGGCCGGCCCGGCGAGCGTGCGTGCCCGGGAAAAAGGCCTCCTTGCAGGCGTGAGAGTTTAATAATAGCGGGCCGGCCCGGCGAGCGTGCGTGCCCGGGAAAAAGGCCTCTTGGCCGGCGTGAGAGTTTAATAATAGCGGGCCGGCCCCGCGAGCGTGCGTGCCCGGGAAAAAGGCCTCCTTGCAGGGGTGAGAGTTTAATAATAGCGGGCCGGCCCGGCGAGCGTGCGTGCCCGGGAAAAAGGCCTCTTGGCCGGCGTGGGAGATTGAAAAAATTCCCCCATTCATTTTCAATGGCGGGGGTACCAGGGGTAGAGCTGGGGGTACCAGGGGTAAAGAGCGGGCCGGCCCGGCGTGCGAGTTTGGCCGGAAAAGAGGCCTCTTGGTCGGATTGGGAGATTGAAAAAATTCCCCCATTCATTTTCAATGGCGGGGGTACCAGGGGTAGAGCTGGGGGTACCAGGGGTAAAGAGCGGGCCGGCCCGGCGTGCGAGTTTGGCCGGAAAAGAGGCCTCTTGGTCGGATTGGGAGATTGAAAAAATTTCCCCCATTCATTTTCAATGGCGGGGGTACCAGGGGTAGAGCTGGGGGTACCAGGGGTAAAGAGCGGGCCGGCCCGGCGTGCGAGTTTGGCCGGAAAAGAGGCCTCTTGGTCGGATTGGGAGATTGAAAAAATTCCCCCATTCATTTTCAATGGCGGGGGTACCAGGGGTAAAGAGCGGGCCGGCCCAGCGTGCGAGTTTGGCCGGGAAAGGGGCCTCCTGGCCGGCCTGGGGGATTAAAAAAATTCCCCCATTCATTTTCAATGGCGGGGGTACCAGGGGTAGCAGTACCGATTTTGGTCGTTAGGGGCGCTGTAGTAGGTAAACCAGATATGCGGAGTTAGGGGGTCAAGAAGGCGAAAGGCTTAGAAAGTGACCGTTCACCAAAATACTTTCCGAAACGTATATAGGGGGGCATGTGTCGGACGAGTCACCATGCTTTCTCGATGCTGGAGGTACCAGGGGCACAAAGTTGGCCGGGAAAGATGCCTCTTAGGCGGATTGAAAGCATGAGAAAATGCCCCCCATTCATTTTCAATGGCGGAGAGCGGGCCGGCCCCGCAGCCGAGTGTGGCCGGCGGAGAGGCGTCTCGGTCGGATGAATGAAGCGTGGAGCCGGCCTCTGACGGCGGAGCTCCGCACTTTCGAATATTTTCTATCTCCCCCTCCGGGCGGTCGACGGCAGTTGGGAAGGCCGCCCGAGAGGCGCCCGGGGCGGATACCTCGGGCGAAAAGCCGGCCTCTGACGGCGGAGCTCCGCACTTTCGAATATTTTCTATTTCCCCCTCCGGGCGGTCGACGGCAGTTGGGAAGGCCGCCCGAGAGGCGCCCGGGGCGGATACCTCGGGCGAAAAGCCGGCCTCTGACGGCGGAGCTCCGCACTTTCGAATATTTTCTATCTCCCCCTCCGGGCGGCCGACGGCAGTTGGGAAGGCCGCCCGAGAGGCGCCCGGGGCGGATACCTCGGGCGAAAAGCCGGCCTCTGACGGCGGAGCTCCGCACTTTCGAATATTTTCTATTTCCCCCTCCGGGCGGCCGACGGCAGTTGGGAAGGCCGCCCGAGAGGCGCCCGGGGCGGATACCTCGGGCGAAAAGCCGGCCTCTGACGGCGGAGCTCCGCACTTTCGAATATTTTCTATCTCCCCCTCCGGGCGGCCGACGGCAGTTGGGAAGGCCGCCCGAGAGGCGCCCGGGGCGGATACCTCGGGCGAAAAGCCGGCCTCCGACGGCGGAGCTCCGCACTTTCGAATATTTTCTATTTCCCCCTCCGGGCGGCCGACGGCAGTTGGGAAGGCCGCCCGAGAGGCGCCCGGGGCGGATACCTCGGGCGAAAAGCCGGCCTCTGACGGCGGAGCTCCGCACTTTCGAATATTTTCTATCTCCCCCTCCGGGCGGCCGACGGCAGTTGGGAAGGCCGCCCGAGAGGCGCCCGGGGCGGATACCTCGGGCGAAAAGCCGGCCTCTGACGGCGGAGCTCCGCACTTTCGAATATTTTCTATTTCCCCCTCCGGGCGGCCGACGGCAGTTGGGAAGGCCGCCCGAGAGGCGCCCGGGGCGGATACCTCGGGCGAAAAGCCGGCCTCTGACGGCGGAGCTCCGCACTTTCGAATATTTTCTATTTCCCCCTCCGGGCGGCCGACGGCAGTTGGGAAGGCCGCCCGAGAGGCGCCCCGGGGCGGATACCTCGGGCGAAAAGCCGGCCTCTGACGGCGGAGCTCCGCACTTTCGAATATTTTCTATTTCCCCCTCCGGGCGGCCGACGGCAGTTGGGAAGGCCGCCCGAGAGGCGCCCCGGGGCGGATACCCCGGGCGAAAAGCCGGCCTCTGACGGCGGAGCTCCGCACTTTCGAATATTTTCTATTTCCCCCTCCGGGCGGCCGACGGCAGTTGGGAAGGCCGCCCGAGAGGCGCCCCGGGGCGGATACCCCGGGCGAAAAGCCGGCCTCTGACGGCGGAGCTCCGCACTTTCGAATATTTTCTATTTCCCCCTCCGGGCGGCCGACGGCAGTTGGGAAGGCCGCCCGAGAGGCGCCCCGGGGCGGATACCCCGGGCGAAAAGCCGGCCTCTGACGGCGGAGCTCCGCACTTTCGAATATTTTCTATTTCCCCCTCCGGGCGGCTGACGGCAGGTGGGAAGGCCGCCCATTCATTTTCAATGGCGGAGGTACCAGGGGTGCCGCTGAGGGTACCAGGGGTGCCGCTGAGGGTACCAGGGGTGCCGCTGAGGGTACCAGGGGTACCGCTGAGGGTACCAGGGGTGCGGCTGAGGGTACCAGGGGTGCGGCTGAGGGTACCAGGGGTGCGGCTGAGGGTACCAGGGGTGCCGCTGAGGGTACCAGGGGTACGGCTGAGGGTACCAGGGGTGCCGCTGAGGGTACCAGGGGTACGGCTGAGGGTACCAGGGGTGCCGCTGAGGGTACCAGGGGTGCGGCTGAGGGTACCAGGGGTGCGGCTGAGGGTACCAGGGGTGCCGCTGAGGGTACCAGGGGTGCCGCTGAGGGTACCAGGGGTGCCGCTGAGGGTACCAGGGGTGCCGCTGAGGGTACCAGGGGTGCCGCTGAGGGTACCAGGGGTGCCGCTGAGGGTACCAGGGGTGCGGCTGAGGGTACCAGGGGTAAGGCTGAGGGTACCAGGGGTGCCGCTGAGGGTACCAGGGGTGCCGCTGAGGGTACCAGGGGTA
>NW_028233893.1:197500-205000 GCF_054856545.1 Hippocampus guttulatus | reverse complement strand
AGGGCCTCTTGGCCGGCCTGAGCGTTTAATAATAGCGGGCCGGCTCATCGAGCGTGCGTGCCCGGGAAAAGGGCCTCTTGGCCGGCCTGAGCGTTTAATAATAGCGGGCCGGCCCCGCGAGCGTGCGTGCCCGGGAAAAAGGCCTCCTTGCAGGCGTGAGAGTTTAATAATAGCGGGCCGGCTCATCGAGCGTGCGTGCCCGGGAAAAGGGCCTCCTTGCAGGCGTGAGAGTTTAATAATAGCGGGCCGGCTCGGCGAGCGTGCGTGCCCGGGAAAAGGGCCTCTTGGCCGGCGTGAGAGTTTAATAATAGCGGGCCGGCCCCGCGAGCGTGCGTGCCCGGGAAAAAGGCCTCCTTGCAGGGGTGAGAGTTTAATAATAGCGGGCCGGCCCGGCGAGCGTGCGTGCCCGGGAAAAAGGCCTCCTTGCAGGCGTGAGCGTTTAATAATAGCGGACCGGCTCTGCGAGCGTGCGTGCCCGGGAAAAGGGCCTCTTGGCCGGCCTGAGCGTTTAATAATAGCGGGCCGGCCCGGCGAGCGTGCGTGCCCGGGAAAAAGGCCTCTTGGCCGGCTTGGGGGATTGAAAAAAAATCCCCCATTCATTTTCAACGGGAGGGGTCGGCGGTACCGCTTGGTGTCCGCCAGACGGCGGTGTGGTAGGCAAATGGCGGGCCTGCACGGCGAGCGTGCGTGCCCGGGAAAAAGGCCTCCTTGCAGGCGTGAGAGTTTAATAATAGCGGGCCGGCCCGGAGAGCGTGCGTGCCCGGGAAAAAGGCCTCTTGGCCGGCGTGAGAGTTTAATAATAGCGGGCCGGCCCGGCGAGCGTGCGTGCCCGGGAAAAAGGCCTCCTTGCAGGCGTGAGTGTTTAATAATAGCGGGCCGGCTCATCGAGCGTGCGTGCCCGGGAAAAGGGCCTCTTGGCCGGCGTGAGAGTTTAATAATAGCGGGCCGGCTCATCGAGCGTGCGTGCCCGGGAAAAAGGCCTCTTGGCCGGCTTGGGGGATTGTAAAAAAAAATCCCCCATTCATTTTCAACGGGAGGGGTCGGCGGTACCGCGTGGTGTCCGCCAGACGGCGGTGTGGTAGGCAAATGGCGGGCCTGCACGGCGAGCGTGCGTGCCCGGGAAAAATGCCTCCTGGCCGGCGTGAGAGTTTAATAATAGCGGGCCGGCTCATCGAGCGTGCGTGCCCGGGAAAAGGGCCTCTTGGCCGGCGTGAGAGTTTAATAATAGCGGGCCGGCTCAGCGAGCGTGCGTGCCCGGGAAAAAGGCCTCCTTGCAGGCGTGAGAGTTTAATAATAGCGGGCCGGCCCGGCGAGCGTGCGTGCCCGGGAAAAAGGCCTCTTGGCCGGCGTGAGAGTTTAATAATAGCGGGCCGGCCCCGCGAGCGTGCGTGCCCGGGAAAAAGGCCTCCTTGCAGGCGTGAGAGTTTAATAATAGCGGGCCGGCTCATCGAGCGTGCGTGCCCGGGAAAAGGGCCTCCTTGCAGGCGTGAGAGTTTAATAATAGCGGGCCGGCTCATCGAGCGTGCGTGCCCGGGAAAAAGGCCTCTTGGCCGGCTTGGGGGATTGAAAAAAAAATCCCCCATTCATTTTCAACGGGAGGGGTCGGCGGTACCGCTTGGTGTCCGCCAGACGGCGGTGTGGTAGGCAAATGGCGGGCCTGCACGGCGAGCGTGCGTGCCCGGGAAAAAGGCCTCCTGGCCGGCGTGAGAGTTTAATAATAGCGGGCCGGCTCTGCGAGCGTGCGTGCCCGGGAAAAAGGCCTCCTTGCAGGCGTGAGAGTTTAATAATAGCGGGCCGGCTCGGCGAGCGTGCGTGCCCGGGAAAAAGGCCTCCTTGCAGGCGTAAGAGTTTAATAATAGCGGGCCGGCTCATCGAGCGTGCGTGCCCGGGAAAAAGGCCTCTTGGCCGGCGTGAGAGTTTAATAATAGCGGGCCGGCCCGGCGAGCGTGCGTGCCCGGGAAAAAGGCCTCCTTGCAGGCGTGAGCGTTTAATAATAGCGGGCCGGCTCATCGAGCGTGCGTGCCCGGGAAAAGGGCCTCTTGGCCGGCGTGAGAGTTTAATAATAGCGGGCCGGCTCATCGAGCGTGCGTGCCCGGGAAAAAGGCCTCTTGGCCGGCTTGGGGGATTGTAAAAAAAAATCCCCCATTCATTTTCAACGGGAGGGGTCGGCGGTACCGCGTGGTGTCCGCCAGACGGCGGTGTGGTAGGCAAATGGCGGGCCTGCACGGCGAGCGTGCGTGCCCGGGAAAAATGCCTCCTGGCCGGCGTGAGAGTTTAATAATAGCGGGCCGGCTCATCGAGCGTGCGTGCCCGGGAAAAAGGCCTCCTTGCAGGCGTGAGAGTTTAATAATAGCGGGCCGGCTCGGCGAGCGTGCGTGCCCGGGAAAAAGGCCTCTTGGCCAGCTTGGGGGATTGAAAAAAAATCCCCCATTCATTTTCAACGGGAGGGGTCGGCGGTACCGCTTGGTGTCCGCCAGACGGCGGTGTGGTAGGCAAATGGCGGGCCTGCACGGCGAGCGTGCGTGCCCGGGAAAAATGCCTCCTGGCCGGCGTGAGAGTTTAATAATAGCGGGCCGGCTCGGCGAGCGTGCGTGCCCGGGAAAAAGGCCTCTTGGCCGGCGTGAGAGTTTAATAATAGCGGGCCGGCTCGGCGAGCGTGCGTGCCCGGGAAAAGGGCCTCTTGGCCGGCGTGAGAGTTTAATAATAGCGGGCCGGCTCAGCGAGCGTGCGTGCCCGGGAAAAAGGCCTCCTTGCAGGCGTGAGAGTTTAATAATAGCGGGCCGGCTCATCGAGCGTGCGTGCCCGGGAAAAGGGCCTCTTGGCCGGCGTGAGAGTTTAATAATAGCGGGCCTGAGAGTTTAATAATAGCGGGCCGGCTCGGCGAGCGTGCGTGCCCGGGAAAAGGGCCTCTTGGCCGGCGTGAGAGTTTAATAATAGCGGGCCGGCTCATCGAGCGTGCGTGCCCGGGAAAAGGGCCTCTTGGCCGGCGTGAGAGTTTAATAATAGCGGGCCGGCCCGGCGAGCGTGCGTGCCCGGGAAAAAGGCCTCCTTGCAGGCGTGAGCGTTTAATAATAGCGGGCCGGCCCGGCGAGCGTGCGTGCCCGGGAAAAAGGCCTCCTTGCAGGCGTGAGAGTTTAATAATAGCGGGCCGGCTCCGCGAGCGTGCGTGGCCGGGAAAAAGGCCTCTTGGCCGGCGTGAGAGTTTAATAATAGCGGGCCGGCTCGGCGAGCGTGCGTGCCCGGGAAAAGGGCCTCTTGGCCGGCGTGAGAGTTTAATAATAGCGGGCCGGCTCATCGAGCGTGCGTGCCCGGGAAAAGGGCCTCTTGGCCGGCGTGAGAGTTTAATAATAGCGGGCCGGCCCGGCGAGCGTGCGTGCCCGGGAAAAAGGCCTCCTTGCAGGCGTGAGAGTTTAATAATAGCGGGCCGGCTCCGCGAGCGTGCGTGGCCGGGAAAAAGGCCTCTTGGCCGGCGTGAGAGTTTAATAATAGCGGGCCGGCTCATCGAGCGTGCGTGCCCGGGAAAAGGGCCTCTTGGCCGGCGTGAGAGTTTAATAATAGCGGGCCGGCTCATCGAGCGTGCGTGCCCGGGAAAAGGGCCTCTTGGCCGGCGTGAGAGTTTAATAATAGCGGGCCGGCCCGGCGAGCGTGCGTGCCCGGGAAAAAGGCCTCCTTGCAGGCGTGAGAGTTTAATAATAGCGGGCCGGCCCGGCGAGCGTGCGTGCCCGGGAAAAAGGCCTCCTTGCAGGCGTGAGAGTTTAATAATAGCGGGCCGGCCCGGCGAGCGTGCGTGCCCGGGAAAAAGGCCTCCTTGCAGGCGTGAGAGTTTAATAATAGCGGGCCGGCCCGGCGAGCGTGCGTGCCCGGGAAAAAGGCCTCCTTGCAGGCGTGAGAGTTTAATAATAGCGGGCCGGCTCCGCGAGCGTGCGTGCCCGGGAAAAAGGCCTCCTTGCAGGCGTGAGAGTTCAATAATAGCGGGCCGGCCCGGCGAGCGTGCGTGCCCGGGAAAAAGGCCTCCTTGCAGGCGTGAGAGTTTAATAATAGCGGGCCGGCCCGGCGAGCGTGCGTGCCCGGGAAAAAGGCCTCTTGGCCGGCGTGAGAGTTTAATAATAGCGGGCCGGCCCCGCGAGCGTGCGTGCCCGGGAAAAAGGCCTCCTTGCAGGGGTGAGAGTTTAATAATAGCGGGCCGGCCCGGCGAGCGTGCGTGCCCGGGAAAAAGGCCTCTTGGCCGGCGTGGGAGATTGAAAAAATTCCCCCATTCATTTTCAATGGCGGGGGTACCAGGGGTAGAGCTGGGGGTACCAGGGGTAAAGAGCGGGCCGGCCCGGCGTGCGAGTTTGGCCGGAAAAGAGGCCTCTTGGTCGGATTGGGAGATTGAAAAAATTCCCCCATTCATTTTCAATGGCGGGGGTACCAGGGGTAGAGCTGGGGGTACCAGGGGTAAAGAGCGGGCCGGCCCGGCGTGCGAGTTTGGCCGGAAAAGAGGCCTCTTGGTCGGATTGGGAGATTGAAAAAATTTCCCCCATTCATTTTCAATGGCGGGGGTACCAGGGGTAGAGCTGGGGGTACCAGGGGTAAAGAGCGGGCCGGCCCGGCGTGCGAGTTTGGCCGGAAAAGAGGCCTCTTGGTCGGATTGGGAGATTGAAAAAATTCCCCCATTCATTTTCAATGGCGGGGGTACCAGGGGTAAAGAGCGGGCCGGCCCAGCGTGCGAGTTTGGCCGGGAAAGGGGCCTCCTGGCCGGCCTGGGGGATTAAAAAAATTCCCCCATTCATTTTCAATGGCGGGGGTACCAGGGGTAGCAGTACCGATTTTGGTCGTTAGGGGCGCTGTAGTAGGTAAACCAGATATGCGGAGTTAGGGGGTCAAGAAGGCGAAAGGCTTAGAAAGTGACCGTTCACCAAAATACTTTCCGAAACGTATATAGGGGGGCATGTGTCGGACCCATTCATTTTCAATGGCGGAGAGCGGGCCGGCCCCGCAGCCGAGTGTGGCCGGCGGAGAGGCGTCTCGGTCGGATGAATGAAGCGTGGAGCCGGCCTCTGACGGCGGAGCTCCGCACTTTCGAATATTTTCTATCTCCCCCTCCGGGCGGTCGACGGCAGTTGGGAAGGCCGCCCGAGAGGCGCCCGGGGCGGATACCTCGGGCGAAAAGCCGGCCTCTGACGGCGGAGCTCCGCACTTTCGAATATTTTCTATTTCCCCCTCCGGGCGGTCGACGGCAGTTGGGAAGGCCGCCCGAGAGGCGCCCGGGGCGGATACCTCGGGCGAAAAGCCGGCCTCTGACGGCGGAGCTCCGCACTTTCGAATATTTTCTATTTCCCCCTCCGGGCGGCCGACGGCAGTTGGGAAGGCCGCCCGAGAGGCGCCCGGGGCGGATACCTCGGGCGAAAAGCCGGCCTCTGACGGCGGAGCTCCGCACTTTCGAATATTTTCTATTTCCCCCTCCGGGCGGCCGACGGCAGTTGGGAAGGCCGCCCGAGAGGCGCCCGGGGCGGATACCTCGGGCGAAAAGCCGGCCTCTGACGGCGGAGCTCCGCACTTTCGAATATTTTCTATTTCCCCCTCCGGGCGGCCGACGGCAGTTGGGAAGGCCGCCCGAGAGGCGCCCGGGGCGGATACCTCGGGCGAAAAGCCGGCCTCTGACGGCGGAGCTCCGCACTTTCGAATATTTTCTATTTCCCCCTCCGGGCGGCCGACGGCAGTTGGGAAGGCCGCCCGAGAGGCGCCCCGGGGCGGATACCTCGGGCGAAAAGCCGGCCTCTGACGGCGGAGCTCCGCACTTTCGAATATTTTCTATTTCCCCCTCCGGGCGGTCGACGGCAGTTGGGAAGGCCGCCCGAGAGGCGCCCGGGGCGGATACCTCGGGCGAAAAGCCGGCCTCTGACGGCGGAGCTCCGCACTTTCGAATATTTTCTATCTCCCCCTCCGGGCGGCCGACGGCAGTTGGGAAGGCCGCCCGAGAGGCGCCCGGGGCGGATACCTCGGGCGAAAAGCCGGCCTCTGACGGCGGAGCTCCGCACTTTCGAATATTTTCTATTTCCCCCTCCGGGCGGCCGACGGCAGTTGGGAAGGCCGCCCGAGAGGCGCCCGGGGCGGATACCTCGGGCGAAAAGCCGGCCTCTGACGGCGGAGCTCCGCACTTTCGAATATTTTCTATTTCCCCCTCCGGGCGGCCGACGGCAGTTGGGAAGGCCGCCCGAGAGGCGCCCGGGGCGGATACCTCGGGCGAAAAGCCGGCCTCTGACGGCGGAGCTCCGCACTTTCGAATATTTTCTATTTCCCCCTCCGGGCGGCCGACGGCAGTTGGGAAGGCCGCCCGAGAGGCGCCCGGGGCGGATACCTCGGGCGAAAAGCCGGCCTCTGACGGCGGAGCTCCGCACTTTCGAATATTTTCTATTTCCCCCTCCGGGCGGCCGACGGCAGTTGGGAAGGCCGCCCGAGAGGCGCCCCGGGGCGGATACCTCGGGCGAAAAGCCGGCCTCTGACGGCGGAGCTCCGCACTTTCGAATATTTTCTATTTCCCCCTCCGGGCGGCCGACGGCAGTTGGGAAGGTCGCCCGAGAGGCGCCCCGGGGCGGATACCCCGGGCGAAAAGCCGGCCTCTGACGGCGGAGCTCCGCACTTTCGAATATTTTCTATTTCCCCCTCCGGGCGGCTGACGGCAGGTGGGAAGGCCGCCCATTCATTTTCAATGGCGGAGGTACCAGGGGTGCCGCTGAGGGTACCAGGGGTGCCGCTGAGGGTACCAGGGGTGCAGCTGAGGGTACCAGGGGTGCCGCTGAGGGTACCAGGGGTGCCGCTGAGGGTACCAGGGGTGCCGATGAGGGTACCAGGGGTACGGCTGAGGGTACCAGGGGTGCCGCTGAGGGTACCAGGGGTGCCGCTGAGGGTACCAGGGGTGCCGCTGAGGGTACCAGGGGTTCGGCTGAGGGTACCAGGGGTACGGCTGAGGGTACCAGGGGTGCCGCTGAGGGTACCAGGGGTGCCGCTGAGGGTACCAGGGGTGCGGCTGAGGGTACCAGGGGTAAGGCTGAGGGTACCAGGGGTGCCGCTGAGGGTACCAGGGGTGCGGCTGAGGGTACCAGGGGTAAGGCTGAGGGTACCAGGGGTGCCGCTGAGGGTACCAGGGGTGCGGCTGAGGGTACCAGGGGTAAGGCTGAGGGTACCAGGGGTAAGGCTGAGGGTACCAGGGGTAAGGCTGAGGGTACCAGGGGTACGGCTGGAGGTACCAGGGGTAAGGCTGGAGGTACCAGGGGTAAGGCTGGAGGTACCAGGGGTAAGGCTGGAGGTACCAGGGGTTAGGCTGGAGGTACCAGGGGTAAGGCTGGGGGTACCAGGGGTAAGGCTGAGGGTACCAGGGGCGAAGCTGGCTGGGGGTACCAGGGGTTGGGCTGAGGGTACCAGGGGTTGGGCTGAGGGTACCAGGGGTAAGGCTGAGGGTACCAGGGGCGAAGCTGGCTGGGGGTACCAGGGGTGTTGCTGAGGGTACCAGGGGTGCCG
>NW_028233893.1:190000-192500 GCF_054856545.1 Hippocampus guttulatus | reverse complement strand
CCCGCGGCCCGACCCCGCGGTGCCGTCGGAGGCGGCGCCGGCGCACCCCGGCCTCCCGAGTTCGGAGCGGATGGATGGGCGGAGGAGGACGGCGGCGGCGGCGGCGACGTCGAAGGCGGCACGCGGGGAGAGGCGCGGGGCGGGGGCACGTGGCCCCCAGCCCCCGCGGCCCGACCCCGCGGTGCCGTCGGAGGCGGCGCCGGCGCACCCCGGCCTCCCGAGTTCGGAGCGGACGGATGGGCGGAGGAGGACGGAGGCGGCGGCGGCGACGTCGAAGGCGGCCCGCGGGGAGAGGCGCGGGGCGGGGGCACGTGGCCCCCAGCCCCCGCGGCCCGACCCCGCGGTGCCGTCGGAGGCGGCGCCGGCGCACCCCGGCCTCCCGAGTCATGAGCGGACAGATGCAAACGGATGGGCGGAGGAGGACGGCGGTGGCGGCGGCGGCGGCGGCGGCGGCGACGTTGAAGGCGGCCCGCGGGGAGAGGCGCGGGGCGGGGGCACGTGGCCCCCAGCCCCCGCGGCCCGACCCCGCGGTGCCGTCGGAGGCGGCGCCGACGCACCCCGGCGCGCCCCGGCCTCCCGAGTCATGAGCGAACAGATGCAAACGGTTGGGCGGAGGAGGACGGCGGTGGCGGCGGCGGCGGCGGTGGCGACGTCGAAGGCGGCCCGCGGGGAGAGGCGCGGGGCGGGGGCGTGAAGGAGACGGGCGGGGGGTACGGTGCCGGTCTTTGGCCGGTCGCCTACACCCCCGCCCCGACCCGTAAGCGCCCCCAGCCCCCGCGGCCCGACCCCGCGGTGCCGTCGGCGGCGGCGCCGGCGCACCCCGGCGCTCCCCGGCCCCCCGAGTCCAGAGCGAACACACGGGCGGAGGAGGACGGCGGCGGCGGCGGCGGCGGCGACGTCGAAGGCGGCCCGCGGGGAGAGGCGCGGGGCGGGGGCACGTGGCCCCCAGCCCCCGCGGCCCGACCCTGCGGTGCCGTCGGCGGCGGCGCCGGGGCGCTCCCCGCCGCGCCCCGGCCCCCCCGAGTCCGAAGCGTGAGAAACGCCGATAGGCGGCGGGCGGCGGCGGCCGCGCGGCCGCGGGGCGGCGGGCGGGTGCGCCGCGGGCGTCGCGGGGGGGGAGGAAGGTCAGGAGGACGGTGTCGGGCGCGGGGTGTATGTCGGTTCGCGTCGTCGCGCGGCCGGCCGCTCCCCGCGTCCCGCCCGGCCCCCGCCGGCCCCCCCCCCCGGTCAGGCGCCCGTCGGCGTTCCCCGACCGCCCCACCCCGCGCGTCCGCGCGGTCGTCGACGTCCCGTCCGCCTTGTCAACGCTCCCATAGTCCAGGCCGGGCCGCGGCCGGCGTCGGGGACCACTCCCCCGCCGGTGCCATCGCGACCTGGCCGACCTCGGAACCTTACCCCCAGTCGCCGGGTACCCAACCTTCTCGCCACCTTCGGCGGCGAGCGGGGGGTTCAATGTCTCCGAAGTCCCCCCCCGGCCTGCCGGCGGGGCGGGGGGGGCTAGGAGCGCCCGGAGGCGCCGTTATCCCCCTTTTTAACCCCTTCTCTGAATGTTGGCCAAAACCGCAAACCAAACGTACGACTCTCAGCGGTGGATCACTCGGCTCGTGCGTCGATGAAGGACGCAGCTAGCTGCGAGAACTAATGTGAATTGCAGGACACATTGATCATCGACACTTTGAACGCACCTTGCGGCCCCGGGTCCCTCCCGGGGCCACGCCTGTCTGAGCGTCGCTTGTACATCTATCGGGATCGGGGCGCCCACGGGCGCCCCCCTCCCGCGGTTGGGGCGTCGCGGGCCACCGCCGGCCTACCCCCCCCACCTTCCCTCCCCGCACGGGGAAATGGGGGTGGGGGGGGCGGACGGCACGGCCCTCGTCCCCCTAAGTATAGACCCGACCGCCCGCGCCCTCGACGGGCCCGACCACCGCGCGGCCGCAGGGGCCCGCGGCGGCTGCCGATGGAGGATCCGTCCCCCGCCGCGCAGTCCGCCGCGACGCACCGCGCGGCCGCGTAGGAGTCGTGCGCCCGGCGAGGCGCGGGGTTAACGGCCGACCCCCGATGACGGGAGGCGATCCGTCGCCCCCGCCTCTAACCCCGTTCGACTACGACCTCAGATCAGACGAGACGACCCGCTGAATTTAAGCATATTACTAAGCGGAGGAAAAGAAACTAACAAGGATTCCCTCAGTAGCGGCGAGCGAAGAGGGAGAAGCCCAGCGCCGAATCCCCGCCCGGCGGAGGGCGCGGGACATGTGGCGTATAGAAGGTCGCTTTGCCCGGCGCCGCCCGGTGGGGGCCCGAGTCCTTCTGATGGAGGCTCTGCCCGAGGACGGTGTGAGGCCGGTAGCGGCCCCCGGCGCGCCGGGGCGAGGCCTTCTCGGAGTCGGGTTGTTTGGGAATGCAGCCCAAAGCGGGTGGTAAACTCCATCTAAGGCTAAATACTGGCACGAGACCGATAGCGGACAAGTACCTTAAGGGAAAGTTGAAAAGAACTTTGAAG
>NW_028233893.1:172500-185000 GCF_054856545.1 Hippocampus guttulatus | reverse complement strand
TTTGCAGCGCCGGAAGGGGCCGGCGAGGAGGCCGAGTGCGGCCGGGAGGGAGGCCTCTCGGTCGGATTGAAGAGTGCGCGGCGCGGCCCGCGGAGGTCATCTTGAGCACCGGAGGAGAGGGCCGGCGACGTGGCGAAGCGTGGCCGGCGGAGAGGCGTCTTGGTCGGATGAATGGAGCGTGGGGCGCGGCCCGCGGAGGTCATCTTGAGCACCATAGGAGGGGGCCGGCGACGAGGCGAAGCGTGGCCGGCGGAGGGGCCCCTCGGCCGGATTGGGAGAATGAGAAAATTCCCCATATTTTTCCTCCGCGGCGGAGGTACCAGGGGTCGGCCCGCCCGGAAGGAGAGGGCCGGCGAGGAGGCCGAGTGCGGCCGGGAGGGAGGCCTCTCGGTCGGATTGAAAACTTGGAGTTTGCAGCGCCGGAAGGGGCCGGCGAGGAGGCCGAGTGCGGCCGGGAAAGAGGCCACTCGGTCGGATTGAAAACTTGGAGTTTGCAAGCCGGAAGGGGCCGGCGAGGAGGCCGAGTGCGGCCGGGAAAGAGGCCACTCGGTCGGATTGAAAACTTGGAGTTTGCAAGCCGGAAGGGGCCGGCGAGGAGGCCGAGTGCGGCCGGGAAAGAGGCCACTCGGTCGGATTGAAAACTTGGAGTTTGCAGCGCCGGAAGGGGCCGGCGAGGAGGCCGAGTGCGGCCGGGAAAGAGGCCACTCGGTCGGATTGGGAGTTTGAAAAAATTCCCCCATTCATTTTCAATGGCGGAGGTACCAGGGGCAAGGCTGGGGGTACCAGGGGCGAAGCTGGCTGGGGGTACCAGGGGTAAGGCTGAGGGTACCAGGGGTGCCGCTGGGGGTACCAGGGGTAAGGCTGAGGGTACCAGGGGTGCCGCTGAGGGTACCAGGGGTGCCGCTGGGGGTACCAGGGGTGCCGCTGAGGGTACCAGGGGTGCCGCTGAGGGTACCAGGGGTAGGGCTGGAGGTACCAGGGGTGCCGCTGGGGGTACCAGGGGTAAGGCTGAGGGTACCAGGGGTGCCGCTGGGGGTACCAGGGGTAAGGCTGAGGGTACCAGGGGTGCCGCTGGGGGTACCAGGGGTAAGGCTGAGGGTACCAGGGGTGCCGCTGGGGGTACCAGGGGTGCCGCTGAGGGTACCAGGGGTAGGGCTGGAGGTACCAGGGGTGCCGCTGAGGGTACCAGGGGTAAAGAGCGGGCCGGCCCGGCGGGCGAGTGTGGCCGGGAAAGAGGCCTCTCGGTCGGATTGGGAGTTTGAAAAAAATCCCCCATTCATTTCCAATGGCGGAGGTACCAGGGGCAAGGCTGGGGGTACCAGGGGTAAAGAGCGGGCCGGCCCGGCGGGCGAGTGTGGCCGGAAAAGGGGCCTCTTGGTCGGATTGGGAGTTTGAAAAAATTCCCCCATTCATTTTCAATGGCGGGGGTACCAGGGGTAGAGCTGGGGGTACCAGGGGTAAAGAGCGGGCCGGCCCGGCGTGCGAGTTTGGCCGGAAAAGGGGCCTCTTGGTCGTATTGGGAGTTTGAAAAAATTCCCCCATTCATTTTCAATGGCGGAGGTACCAGGGGCAAGGCTGGGGGTACCAGGGGCGAAGCTGGCTGGGGGTACCAGGGGTAAGGCTGAGGGTACCAGGGGTGCAGCTGAGGGTACCAGGGGTAAGGTTGAGGGTACCAGGGGTGTTGCTGGGGGTACCAGGGGTCACCATTCATTTTCAATGGGGGAGGTACCAGGGGCAAGGCTGGGGGTACCAGGGGTGTTGCTGGGGGTACCAGGGGTAAAGAGCGGGCCGGCCCGGCGGGCGAGTGTGGCCGGAAAAGGGGCCTCTTGCTCGGATTGGGAGTTTGAAAAAATTCCCCCATTCATTTTCAATGGCAGATGTACCAGGGGTCGGTGTCCGCCAGACGGCGGTGTGGTAGGCAAAAGGCGGGCCGGCTCGGCGAGCGTGCGTGCCCGGGAAAAAGGCCTCTTGGCCGGCGTGAGAGTTTAATAATAGCGGGCCGGCTCATCGAGCGTGCGTGCCCGGGAAAAGGGCCTCTTGGCCGGCGTGAGAGTTTAATAATAGCGGGCCGGCCCGGCGAGCGTGCGTGCCCGGGAAAAAGGCCTCCTTGCAGGCGTGAGCGTTTAATAATAGCGGGCCGGCCCGGCGAGCGTGCGTGCCCGGGAAAAAGGCCTCCTTGCAGGCGTGAGAGTTTAATAATAGCGGGCCGGCCCGGCGAGCGTGCGTGCCCGGGAAAAAGGCCTCCTTGCAGGCGTGAGAGTTTAATAATAGCGGGCCGGCTCGGCGAGCGTGCGTGCACGGGAAAAAGGCCTCTTGGCCGGCGTGAGAGTTTAATAATAGCGGGCCGGCCCGGCGAGCGTGCGTGCCCGGGAAAAAGGCCTCCTTGCAGGCGTGAGAGTTTAATAATAGCGGGCCGGCTCATCGAGCGTGCGTGCCCGGGAAAAGGGCCTCCTTGCAGGCGTGAGAGTTTAATAATAGCGGGCCGGCTCTGCGAGCGTGCGTGCCCGGGAAAAGGGCCTCTTGGCCGGCCTGAGCGTTTAATAATAGCGGGCCGGCTCATCGAGCGTGCGTGCCCGGGAAAAGGGCCTCTTGGCCGGCCTGAGCGTTTAATAATAGCGGGCCGGCCCCGCGAGCGTGCGTGCCCGGGAAAAAGGCCTCCTTGCAGGCGTGAGAGTTTAATAATAGCGGGCCGGCTCATCGAGCGTGCGTGCCCGGGAAAAGGGCCTCCTTGCAGGCGTGAGAGTTTAATAATAGCGGGCCGGCTCGGCGAGCGTGCGTGCCCGGGAAAAGGGCCTCTTGGCCGGCGTGAGAGTTTAATAATAGCGGGCCGGCTCATCGAGCGTGCGTGCCCGGGAAAAGGGCCTCCTTGCAGGCGTGAGAGTTTAATAATAGCGGGCCGGCTCTGCGAGCGTGCGTGCCCGGGAAAAGGGCCTCTTGGCCGGCCTGAGCGTTTAATAATAGCGGGCCGGCTCATCGAGCGTGCGTGCCCGGGAAAAGGGCCTCTTGGCCGGCCTGAGCGTTTAATAATAGCGGGCCGGCCCCGCGAGCGTGCGTGCCCGGGAAAAAGGCCTCCTTGCAGGCGTGAGAGTTTAATAATAGCGGGCCGGCTCATCGAGCGTGCGTGCCCGGGAAAAGGGCCTCCTTGCAGGCGTGAGAGTTTAATAATAGCGGGCCGGCTCGGCGAGCGTGCGTGCCCGGGAAAAGGGCCTCTTGGCCGGCGTGAGAGTTTAATAATAGCGGGCCGGCCCCGCGAGCGTGCGTGCCCGGGAAAAAGGCCTCCTTGCAGGCGTGAGCGTTTAATAATAGCGGACCGGCTCTGCGAGCGTGCGTGCCCGGGAAAAGGGCCTCTTGGCCGGCCTGAGCGTTTAATAATAGCGGGCCGGCCCGGCGAGCGTGCGTGCCCGGGAAAAAGGCCTCTTGGCCGGCTTGGGGGATTGAAAAAAAATCCCCCATTCATTTTCAACGGGAGGGGTCGGCGGTACCGCTTGGTGTCCGCCAGACGGCGGTGTGGTAGGCAAATGGCGGGCCTGCACGGCGAGCGTGCGTGCCCGGGAAAAAGGCCTCCTTGCAGGCGTGAGAGTTTAATAATAGCGGGCCGGCCCGGAGAGCGTGCGTGCCCGGGAAAAAGGCCTCTTGGCCGGCGTGAGAGTTTGATAATAGCGGGCCGGCCCGGCGAGCGTGCGTGCCCGGGAAAAAGGCCTCCTTGCAGGCGTAAGAGTTTAATAATAGCGGGCCGGCTCATCGAGCGTGCGTGCCCGGGAAAAAGGCCTCTTGGCCGGCGTGAGAGTTTAATAATAGCGGGCCGGCCCGGCGAGCGTGCGTGCCCGGGAAAAAGGCCTCCTTGCAGGCGTGAGCGTTTAATAATAGCGGGCCGGCTCATCGAGCGTGCGTGCCCGGGAAAAGGGCCTCTTGGCCGGCGTGAGAGTTTAATAATAGCGGGCCGGCTCATCGAGCGTGCGTGCCCGGGAAAAGGGCCTCTTGGCCGGCCTGAGCGTTTAATAATAGCGGGCCGGCCCGGCGAGCGTGCGTGCCCGGGAAAAAGGCCTCTTGGCCGGCTTGGGGGATTGAAAAAAAATCCCCCATTCATTTTCAACGGGAGGGGTCGGCGGTACCGCTTGGTGTCCGCCAGACGGCGGTGTGGTAGGCAAATGGCGGGCCTGCACGGCGAGCGTGCGTGCCCGGGAAAAAGGCCTCCTGGCCGGCGTGAGAGTTTAATAATAGCGGGCCGGCTCTGCGAGCGTGCGTGCCCGGGAAAAAGGCCTCCTTGCAGGCGTGAGAGTTTAATAATAGCGGGCCGGCTCGGCGAGCGTGCGTGCCCGGGAAAAAGGCCTCCTTGCAGGCGTAAGAGTTTAATAATAGCGGGCCGGCTCATCGAGCGTGCGTGCCCGGGAAAAAGGCCTCTTGGCCGGCGTGAGAGTTTAATAATAGCGGGCCGGCCCGGCGAGCGTGCGTGCCCGGGAAAAAGGCCTCCTTGCAGGCGTGAGCGTTTAATAATAGCGGGCCGGCTCATCGAGCGTGCGTGCCCGGGAAAAGGGCCTCTTGGCCGGCGTGAGAGTTTAATAATAGCGGGCCGGCTCATCGAGCGTGCGTGCCCGGGAAAAAGGCCTCTTGGCCGGCTTGGGGGATTGTAAAAAAAAATCCCCCATTCATTTTCAACGGGAGGGGTCGGCGGTACCGCGTGGTGTCCGCCAGACGGCGGTGTGGTAGGCAAATGGCGGGCCTGCACGGCGAGCGTGCGTGCCCGGGAAAAATGCCTCCTGGCCGGCGTGAGAGTTTAATAATAGCGGGCCGGCTCATCGAGCGTGCGTGCCCGGGAAAAAGGCCTCCTTGCAGGCGTGAGAGTTTAATAATAGCGGGCCGGCTCGGCGAGCGTGCGTGCCCGGGAAAAAGGCCTCCTTGCAGGCGTAAGAGTTTAATAATAGCGGGCCGGCTCATCGAGCGTGCGTGCCCGGGAAAAAGGCCTCTTGGCCGGCTTGGGGGATTGAAAAAAAATCCCCCATTCATTTTCAACGGGAGGGGTCGGCGGTACCGCTTGGTGTCCGCCAGACGGCGGTGTGGTAGGCAAATGGCGGGCCTGCACGGCGAGCGTGCGTGCCCGGGAAAAATGCCTCCTGGCCGGCGTGAGAGTTTAATAATAGCGGGCCGGCTCGGCGAGCGTGCGTGCCCGGGAAAAAGGCCTCTTGGCCGGCGTGAGAGTTTAATAATAGCGGGCCGGCTCGGCGAGCGTGCGTGCCCGGGAAAAGGGCCTCTTGGCCGGCGTGAGAGTTTAATAATAGCGGGCCGGCTCATCGAGCGTGCGTGCCCGGGAAAAGGGCCTCTTGGCCGGCGTGAGAGTTTAATAATAGCGGGCCGGCTCAGCGAGCGTGCGTGCCCGGGAAAAGGGCCTCTTGGCCGGCGTGAGAGTTTAATAATAGCGGGCCTGAGAGTTTAATAATAGCGGGCCGGCTCGGCGAGCGTGCGTGCCCGGGAAAAGGGCCTCTTGGCCGGCGTGAGAGTTTAATAATAGCGGGCCGGCTCATCGAGCGTGCGTGCCCGGGAAAAGGGCCTCTTGGCCGGCGTGAGAGTTTAATAATAGCGGGCCGGCCCGGCGAGCGTGCGTGCCCGGGAAAAAGGCCTCCTTGCAGGCGTGAGAGTTTAATAATAGCGGGCCGGCCCGGAGAGCGTGCGTGCCCGGGAAAAAGGCCTCTTGGCCGGCGTGAGAGTTTAATAATAGCGGGCCGGCCCGGCGAGCGTGCGTGCCCGGGAAAAAGGCCTCCTTGCAGGCGTGAGTGTTTAATAATAGCGGGCCGGCTCATCGAGCGTGCGTGCCCGGGAAAAGGGCCTCTTGGCCGGCGTGAGAGTTTAATAATAGCGGGCCGGCTCATCGAGCGTGCGTGCCCGGGAAAAAGGCCTCTTGGCCGGCTTGGGGGATTGTAAAAAAAAATCCCCCATTCATTTTCAACGGGAGGGGTCGGCGGTACCGCGTGGTGTCCGCCAGACGGCGGTGTGGTAGGCAAATGGCGGGCCTGCACGGCGAGCGTGCGTGCCCGGGAAAAATGCCTCCTGGCCGGCGTGAGAGTTTAATAATAGCGGGCCGGCTCGGCGAGCGTGCGTGCCCGGGAAAAAGGCCTCCTTGCAGGCGTGAGAGTTTAATAATAGCGGGCCGGCTCGGCGAGCGTGCGTGCCCGGGAAAAAGGCCTCCTTGCAGGCGTAAGAGTTTAATAATAGCGGGCCGGCTCATCGAGCGTGCGTGCCCGGGAAAAAGGCCTCTTGGCCGGCTTGGGGGATTGAAAAAAAATCCCCCATTCATTTTCAACGGGAGGGGTCGGCGGTACCGCTTGGTGTCCGCCAGACGGCGGTGTGGTAGGCAAATGGCGGGCCTGCACGGCGAGCGTGCGTGCCCGGGAAAAATGCCTCCTGGCCGGCGTGAGAGTTTAATAATAGCGGGCCGGCTCGGCGAGCGTGCGTGCCCGGGAAAAAGGCCTCTTGGCCGGCGTGAGAGTTTAATAATAGCGGGCCGGCTCGGCGAGCGTGCGTGCCCGGGAAAAGGGCCTCTTGGCCGGCGTGAGAGTTTAATAATAGCGGGCCGGCTCATCGAGCGTGCGTGCCCGGGAAAAGGGCCTCTTGGCCGGCGTGAGAGTTTAATAATAGCGGGCCGGCTCAGCGAGCGTGCGTGCCCGGGAAAAGGGCCTCTTGGCCGGCGTGAGAGTTTAATAATAGCGGGCCTGAGAGTTTAATAATAGCGGGCCGGCTCGGCGAGCGTGCGTGCCCGGGAAAAGGGCCTCTTGGCCGGCGTGAGAGTTTAATAATAGCGGGCCGGCTCATCGAGCGTGCGTGCCCGGGAAAAGGGCCTCTTGGCCGGCGTGAGAGTTTAATAATAGCGGGCCGGCCCGGCGAGCGTGCGTGCCCGGGAAAAAGGCCTCCTTGCAGGCGTGAGAGTTTAATAATAGCGGGCCGGCCCGGCGAGCGTGCGTGCCCGGGAAAAAGGCCTCCTTGCAGGCGTGAGAGTTTAATAATAGCGGGCCGGCTCCGCGAGCGTGCGTGGCCGGGAAAAAGGCCTCTTGGCCGGCGTGAGAGTTTAATAATAGCGGGCCGGCTCGGCGAGCGTGCGTGCCCGGGAAAAGGGCCTCTTGGCCGGCGTGAGAGTTTAATAATAGCGGGCCGGCTCATCGAGCGTGCGTGCCCGGGAAAAAGGCCTCTTGGCCGGCGTGAGAGTTTAATAATAGCGGGCCGGCCCGGCGAGCGTGCGTGCCCGGGAAAAAGGCCTCCTTGCAGGCGTGAGAGTTTAATAATAGCGGGCCGGCCCGGCGAGCGTGCGTGCCCGGGAAAAAGGCCTCCTTGCAGGCGTGAGAGTTTAATAATAGCGGGCCGGCCCGGCGAGCGTGCGTGCCCGGGAAAAAGGCCTCCTTGCAGGCGTGAGAGTTTAATAATAGCGGGCCGGCTCCGCGAGCGTGCGTGCCCGGGAAAAAGGCCTCCTTGCAGGCGTGAGAGTTCAATAATAGCGGGCCGGCCCGGCGAGCGTGCGTGCCCGGGAAAAAGGCCTCCTTGCAGGCGTGAGAGTTTAATAATAGCGGGCCGGCCCGGCGAGCGTGCGTGCCCGGGAAAAAGGCCTCTTGGCCGGCGTGAGAGTTTAATAATAGCGGGCCGGCCCCGCGAGCGTGCGTGCCCGGGAAAAAGGCCTCCTTGCAGGGGTGAGAGTTTAATAATAGCGGGCCGGCCCGGCGAGCGTGCGTGCCCGGGAAAAAGGCCTCTTGGCCGGCGTGGGAGATTGAAAAAATTCCCCCATTCATTTTCAATGGCGGGGGTACCAGGGGTAGAGCTGGGGGTACCAGGGGTAAAGAGCGGGCCGGCCCGGCGTGCGAGTTTGGCCGGAAAAGAGGCCTCTTGGTCGGATTGGGAGATTGAAAAAATTCCCCCATTCATTTTCAATGGCGGGGGTACCAGGGGTAGAGCTGGGGGTACCAGGGGTAAAGAGCGGGCCGGCCCGGCGTGCGAGTTTGGCCGGAAAAGAGGCCTCTTGGTCGGATTGGGAGATTGAAAAAATTCCCCCATTCATTTTCAATGGCGGGGGTACCAGGGGTAGAGCTGGGGGTACCAGGGGTAAAGAGCGGGCCGGCCCGGCGTGCGAGTGTGGCCGGGAAAGAGCCCTCCTGGCCGGCCTGGGAGATTGAAAAAAATTCCCCCATTCATTTTCAATGGCGGGGGTACCAGGGGTAAAGAGCGGGCCGGCCCAGCGTGCGAGTTTGGCCGGGAAAGGGGCCTCCTGGCCGGCCTGGGGGATTAAAAAAATTCCCCCATTCATTTTCAATGGCGGGGGTACCAGGGGTAGCAGTACCGATTTTGGTCGTTAGGGGCGCTGTAGTAGGTAAACCAGATATGCGGAGTTAGGGGGTCAAGAAGGCTAAAAGGCTTAGAAAGTGACCGTTCACCAAAATACTTTCCGAAACGTATATAGGGGGGCATGTGTCGGACGAGTCACCATGCTTTCTCGATGCTGGAGGTACCAGGGGCACAAAGTTGGCCGGGAAAGATGCCTCTTAGGCGGATTGAAAGCATGAGAAAATGCCCCCCATTCATTTTCAATGGCGGAGAGCGGGCCGGCCCCGCAGCCGAGTGTGGCCGGCGGAGAGGCGTCTCGGTCGGATGAATGAAGCGTGGAGCCGGCCTCTGACGGCGGAGCTCCGCACTTTCGAATATTTTCTATCTCCCCCTCCGGGCGGTCGACGGCAGTTGGGAAGGCCGCCCGAGAGGCGCCCGGGGCGGATACCTCGGGCGAAAAGCCGGCCTCTGACGGCGGAGCTCCGCACTTTCGAATATTTTCTATTTCCCCCTCCGGGCGGTCGACGGCAGTTGGGAAGGCCGCCCGAGAGGCGCCCGGGGCGGATACCTCGGGCGAAAAGCCGGCCTCTGACGGCGGAGCTCCGCACTTTCGAATATTTTCTATCTCCCCCTCCGGGCGGTCGACGGCAGTTGGGAAGGCCGCCCGAGAGGCGCCCGGGGCGGATACCTCGGGCGAAAAGCCGGCCTCTGACGGCGGAGCTCCGCACTTTCGAATATTTTCTATCTCCCCCTCCGGGCGGCCGACGGCAGTTGGGAAGGCCGCCCGAGAGGCGCCCGGGGCGGATACCTCGGGCGAAAAGCCGGCCTCTGACGGCGGAGCTCCGCACTTTCGAATATTTTCTATTTCCCCCTCCGGGCGGCCGACGGCAGTTGGGAAGGCCGCCCGAGAGGCGCCCGGGGCGGATACCTCGGGCGAAAAGCCGGCCTCTGACGGCGGAGCTCCGCACTTTCGAATATTTTCTATTTCCCCCTCCGGGCGGCCGACGGCAGTTGGGAAGGCCGCCCGAGAGGCGCCCCGGGGCGGATACCTCGGGCGAAAAGCCGGCCTCTGACGGCGGAGCTCCGCACTTTCGAATATTTTCTATTTCCCCCTCCGGGCGGCCGACGGCAGTTGGGAAGGCCGCCCGAGAGGCGCCCCGGGGCGGATACCCCGGGCGAAAAGCCGGCCTCTGACGGCGGAGCTCCGCACTTTCGAATATTTTCTATTTCCCCCTCCGGGCGGCCGACGGCAGTTGGGAAGGCCGCCCGAGAGGCGCCCCGGGGCGGATACCCCGGGCGAAAAGCCGGCCTCTGACGGCGGAGCTCCGCACTTTCGAATATTTTCTATTTCCCCCTCCGGGCGGCCGACGGCAGTTGGGAAGGCCGCCCGAGAGGCGCCCCGGGGCGGATACCCCGGGCGAAAAGCCGGCCTCTGACGGCGGAGCTCCGCACTTTCGAATATTTTCTATTTCCCCCTCCGGGCGGCTGACGGCAGGTGGGAAGGCCGCCCATTCATTTTCAATGGCGGAGGTACCAGGGGTGCCGCTGAGGGTACCAGGGGTGCCGCTGAGGGTACCAGGGGTGCCGCTGAGGGTACCAGGGGTACCGCTGAGGGTACCAGGGGTGCGGCTGAGGGTACCAGGGGTGCGGCTGAGGGTACCAGGGGTGCGGCTGAGGGTACCAGGGGTGCCGCTGAGGGTACCAGGGGTACGGCTGAGGGTACCAGGGGTGCCGCTGAGGGTACCAGGGGTACGGCTGAGGGTACCAGGGGTGCCGCTGAGGGTACCAGGGGTGCGGCTGAGGGTACCAGGGGTGCGGCTGAGGGTACCAGGGGTGCCGCTGAGGGTACCAGGGGTGCCGCTGAGGGTACCAGGGGTGCCGCTGAGGGTACCAGGGGTGCCGCTGAGGGTACCAGGGGTGCCGCTGAGGGTACCAGGGGTGCCGCTGAGGGTACCAGGGGTGCGGCTGAGGGTACCAGGGGTAAGGCTGAGGGTACCAGGGGTGCCGCTGAGGGTACCAGGGGTGCCGCTGAGGGTACCAGGGGTACGGCTGGAGGTACCAGGGGTAAGGCTGGAGGTACCAGGGGTAAGGCTGGAGGTACCAGGGGTTAGGCTGGAGGTACCAGGGGTAAGGCTGGGGGTACCAGGGGTAAGGCTGAGGGTACCAGGGGTTAGGCTGGGGGTACCAGGGGTAAGGCTGGGGGTACCAGGGGCGAAGCTGGCTGGGGGTACCAGGGGTTGGGCTGAGGGTACCAGGGGTTGGGCTGAGGGTACCAGGGGTAAGGCTGAGGGTACCAGGGGCGAAGCTGGCTGGGGGTACCAGGGGTGTTGCTGAGGGTACCAGGGGTGCCGCTGAGGGTACCAGGGGTTAGGCTGGGGGTACCAGGGGTTGAGCTGAGGGTACCAGGGGTAAGGCTGAGGGTACCAGGGGTGTTGCTGGGGGTACCAGGGGTCGCCATTCATTTTCAATGGGGGAGGTACCAGGGGTAGGGCTGGGGGTACCAGGGGTAAAGAGCGGACCGGCTCGCCGGCCGAGCGTGGCCGAAAAAGAGGCCTCCTGGCCGGATTGAGAAATTAAAAAAAATTCCCCCATTCATTTTCAATGGCGGGGGTACCAGGGGTATGCAGTACCGATTTTGGTCGTTAGGGGCGCTGTAGTAGGTAAACCAGATATGGGGAGTTAGGGGGTCAAGAAGGCTAAAAGGCTTAGAAAGTGAGCGTTCACCAAAATACTTTCCGAAACGTATATAGGTGAGCATGTTTTGAATGGGTGACCTCCAGGGCGACACAGGGGAGGCCCCTAAGAGTATAATCAGACCATCGTGAGGGTGTTTCCAGCCACCCAAAAGCACTGGAACGGAACGTATATAGGTGAGCATGTTTTGAATGGGTGACCTCCAGGGCGACACAGGGGAGGCCCCTAAGAGTATAATCAGACCATCGTGAGGGTGTTTCCAGCCACCCAAAAGCACTGGAACGGCCTCTGACGGCGGAGCTCCGCACTATCGAATATTTTCTATTTCCCCCTCCAGGCGGTCGACGGCAGTTGGGAAGGCCGCCCGAGAGGCGCCCGGGGCGGATACCCCGTGCGAAAACCCGGCCTCTGACGGCGGAGCTCCGCACTTTCGAATATTTTCTGTTTCCCCCTCCGGGCGGTCGACGGCAGTTGGGAAGGCCGCCCGAGAGGCGCCCGGGGCGGATACCCCGTGCGAAAACCCGGCCTCTGACGGCGGAGCTCCGCACTTTCGAATATTTTCTGTTTCCCCCTCCGGGCGGTCGACGGCAGTTGGGAAGGCCGCCCGAGAGGCGCCCGGGGCGGATACCCCGTGCGAAAACCCGGCCTCTGACGGCGGAGCTCCGCACTTTCGAATATTTTCTGTTTCCCCCTCCGGGCGGTCGACGGCAGTTGGGAAGGCCGCCCGAGAGGCGCCCGGGGCGGATACCCCGTGCGAAAACCCGGCCTCTGACGGCGGAGCTCCGCACTTTCGAACATTTTCTGTTTCCCCCTCCGGGCGGTCGACGGCAGTTGGGAAGGCCGCCCGAGAGGCGCCCGGGGCGGATACCCCGTGCGAAAACCCGGCCTCTGACGGCGGAGCTCCGCACTTTCGAACATTTTCTGTTTCCCCCTCCGGGCGGTCGACGGCAGTTGGGAAGGCCGCCCGAGAGGCGCCCGGGGCGGATACCCCGTGCGAAAACCCGGCCTCTGACGGCGGAGCTCCGCACTTTCGAATATTTTCTGTTTCCCCCTCCGGGCGGTCGACGGCAGTTGGGAAGGCCGCCCGAGAGGCGCCCGGGGCGGATACCCCGTGCGAAAACCCGGCCTCTGACGGCGGAGCTCCGCACTTTCGAACATTTTCTGTTTCCCCCTCCGGGCGGTCGACGGCAGTTGGGAAGGCCGCCCGAGAGGCGCCCGGGGCGGATACCCCGTGCGAAAACCCGGCCTCTGACGGCGGAGCTCCGCACTTTCGAATATTTTCTGTTTCCCCCTCCGGGCGGTCGACGGCAGTTGGGAAGGCCGCCCGAGAGGCGCCCGGGGCGGATACCCCGGGCGAAAACCCGGCCTCTGACGGCGGAGCTCCGCACTTTCGAATATGTCCCCCTCCACATCGCACCCATACACAAACTGACCGATATGCAACTTAAGACCCGCCTTCGGAGGGCCCCCACCGGCCCCGGCCCCCGCGCCGGCGCTTGGAGGTTCAG
>NW_028233893.1:150000-160000 GCF_054856545.1 Hippocampus guttulatus | reverse complement strand
GGGTGCCGCTGGGGGTACCAGGGGTGCCGCTGAGGGTACCAGGGGTAGGGCTGGAGGTACCAGGGGTGCCGCTGAGGGTACCAGGGGTAAAGAGCGGGCCGGCCCGGCGGGCGAGTGTGGCCGGGAAAGAGGCCTCTCGGTCGGATTGGGAGTTTGAAAAAAATCCCCCATTCATTTCCAATGGCGGAGGTACCAGGGGCAAGGCTGGGGGTACCAGGGGTAAAGAGCGGGCCGGCCCGGCGGGCGAGTGTGGCCGGAAAAGGGGCCTCTTGGTCGGATTGGGAGTTTGAAAAAATTCCCCCATTCATTTTCAATGGCGGGGGTACCAGGGGTAGAGCTGGGGGTACCAGGGGTAAAGAGCGGGCCGGCCCGGCGTGCGAGTTTGGCCGGAAAAGGGGCCACTCGGTCGGATTGGGAGTTTGAAAAAAATCCCCCATTCATTTCCAATGGCGGAGGTACCAGGGGCAAGGCTGGGGGTACCAGGGGCGAAGCTGGCTGGGGGTACCAGGGGTAAGGCTGAGGGTACCAGGGGTGCAGCTGAGGGTACCAGGGGTAAGGTTGAGGGTACCAGGGGTGTTGCTGGGGGTACCAGGGGTCACCATTCATTTTCAATGGGGGAGGTACCAGGGGCAAGGCTGGGGGTACCAGGGGTGTTGCTGGGGGTACCAGGGGTAAAGAGCGGGCCGGCCCGGCGGGCGAGTGTGGCCGGAAAAGGGGCCTCTTGCTCGGATTGGGAGTTTGAAAAAATTCCCCCATTCATTTTCAATGGCAGATGTACCAGGGGTCGGTGTCCGCCAGACGGCGGTGTGGTAGGCAAAAGGCGGGCCGGCTCGGCGAGCGTGCGTGCCCGGGAAAAAGGCCTCTTGGCCGGCGTGAGAGTTTAATAATAGCGGGCCGGCTCATCGAGCGTGCGTGCCCGGGAAAAGGGCCTCTTGGCCGGCGTGAGAGTTTAATAATAGCGGGCCGGCCCGGCGAGCGTGCGTGCCCGGGAAAAAGGCCTCCTTGCAGGCGTGAGCGTTTAATAATAGCGGGCCGGCCCGGCGAGCGTGCGTGCCCGGGAAAAAGGCCTCCTTGCAGGCGTGAGAGTTTAATAATAGCGGGCCGGCCCGGCGAGCGTGCGTGCCCGGGAAAAAGGCCTCCTTGCAGGCGTGAGAGTTTAATAATAGCGGGCCGGCTCGGCGAGCGTGCGTGCACGGGAAAAAGGCCTCTTGGCCGGCGTGAGAGTTTAATAATAGCGGGCCGGCCCGGCGAGCGTGCGTGCCCGGGAAAAAGGCCTCCTTGCAGGCGTGAGAGTTTAATAATAGCGGGCCGGCTCATCGAGCGTGCGTGCCCGGGAAAAGGGCCTCCTTGCAGGCGTGAGAGTTTAATAATAGCGGGCCGGCTCTGCGAGCGTGCGTGCCCGGGAAAAGGGCCTCTTGGCCGGCCTGAGCGTTTAATAATAGCGGGCCGGCTCATCGAGCGTGCGTGCCCGGGAAAAGGGCCTCTTGGCCGGCCTGAGCGTTTAATAATAGCGGGCCGGCCCCGCGAGCGTGCGTGCCCGGGAAAAAGGCCTCCTTGCAGGCGTGAGAGTTTAATAATAGCGGGCCGGCTCATCGAGCGTGCGTGCCCGGGAAAAGGGCCTCCTTGCAGGCGTGAGAGTTTAATAATAGCGGGCCGGCTCGGCGAGCGTGCGTGCCCGGGAAAAGGGCCTCTTGGCCGGCGTGAGAGTTTAATAATAGCGGGCCGGCCCCGCGAGCGTGCGTGCCCGGGAAAAAGGCCTCCTTGCAGGGGTGAGAGTTTAATAATAGCGGGCCGGCCCGGCGAGCGTGCGTGCCCGGGAAAAAGGCCTCCTTGCAGGCGTGAGCGTTTAATAATAGCGGACCGGCTCTGCGAGCGTGCGTGCCCGGGAAAAGGGCCTCTTGGCCGGCCTGAGCGTTTAATAATAGCGGGCCGGCCCGGCGAGCGTGCGTGCCCGGGAAAAAGGCCTCTTGGCCGGCTTGGGGGATTGAAAAAAAATCCCCCATTCATTTTCAACGGGAGGGGTCGGCGGTACCGCTTGGTGTCCGCCAGACGGCGGTGTGGTAGGCAAATGGCGGGCCTGCACGGCGAGCGTGCGTGCCCGGGAAAAAGGCCTCCTTGCAGGCGTGAGAGTTTAATAATAGCGGGCCGGCCCGGAGAGCGTGCGTGCCCGGGAAAAAGGCCTCTTGGCCGGCGTGAGAGTTTAATAATAGCGGGCCGGCCCGGCGAGCGTGCGTGCCCGGGAAAAAGGCCTCCTTGCAGGCGTGAGCGTTTAATAATAGCGGGCCGGCTCATCGAGCGTGCGTGCCCGGGAAAAGGGCCTCTTGGCCGGCGTGAGAGTTTAATAATAGCGGGCCGGCTCATCGAGCGTGCGTGCCCGGGAAAAAGGCCTCTTGGCCGGCTTGGGGGATTGAAAAAAAAATCCCCCATTCATTTTCAACGGGAGGGGTCGGCGGTACCGCTTGGTGTCCGCCAGACGGCGGTGTGGTAGGCAAATGGCGGGCCTGCACGGCGAGCGTGCGTGCCCGGGAAAAAGGCCTCCTGGCCGGCGTGAGAGTTTAATAATAGCGGGCCGGCTCTGCGAGCGTGCGTGCCCGGGAAAAAGGCCTCCTTGCAGGCGTGAGAGTTTAATAATAGCGGGCCGGCTCGGCGAGCGTGCGTGCCCGGGAAAAAGGCCTCCTTGCAGGCGTAAGAGTTTAATAATAGCGGGCCGGCTCATCGAGCGTGCGTGCCCGGGAAAAAGGCCTCTTGGCCGGCGTGAGAGTTTAATAATAGCGGGCCGGCCCGGCGAGCGTGCGTGCCCGGGAAAAAGGCCTCCTTGCAGGCGTGAGCGTTTAATAATAGCGGGCCGGCTCATCGAGCGTGCGTGCCCGGGAAAAGGGCCTCTTGGCCGGCGTGAGAGTTTAATAATAGCGGGCCGGCTCATCGAGCGTGCGTGCCCGGGAAAAAGGCCTCTTGGCCGGCTTGGGGGATTGTAAAAAAAAATCCCCCATTCATTTTCAACGGGAGGGGTCGGCGGTACCGCGTGGTGTCCGCCAGACGGCGGTGTGGTAGGCAAATGGCGGGCCTGCACGGCGAGCGTGCGTGCCCGGGAAAAATGCCTCCTGGCCGGCGTGAGAGTTTAATAATAGCGGGCCGGCTCATCGAGCGTGCGTGCCCGGGAAAAAGGCCTCCTTGCAGGCGTGAGAGTTTAATAATAGCGGGCCGGCTCGGCGAGCGTGCGTGCCCGGGAAAAAGGCCTCTTGGCCAGCTTGGGGGATTGAAAAAAAATCCCCCATTCATTTTCAACGGGAGGGGTCGGCGGTACCGCTTGGTGTCCGCCAGACGGCGGTGTGGTAGGCAAATGGCGGGCCTGCACGGCGAGCGTGCGTGCCCGGGAAAAATGCCTCCTGGCCGGCGTGAGAGTTTAATAATAGCGGGCCGGCTCGGCGAGCGTGCGTGCCCGGGAAAAAGGCCTCTTGGCCGGCGTGAGAGTTTAATAATAGCGGGCCGGCTCGGCGAGCGTGCGTGCCCGGGAAAAGGGCCTCTTGGCCGGCGTGAGAGTTTAATAATAGCGGGCCGGCTCAGCGAGCGTGCGTGCCCGGGAAAAAGGCCTCCTTGCAGGCGTGAGAGTTTAATAATAGCGGGCCGGCTCATCGAGCGTGCGTGCCCGGGAAAAGGGCCTCTTGGCCGGCGTGAGAGTTTAATAATAGCGGGCCTGAGAGTTTAATAATAGCGGGCCGGCTCGGCGAGCGTGCGTGCCCGGGAAAAGGGCCTCTTGGCCGGCGTGAGAGTTTAATAATAGCGGGCCGGCTCATCGAGCGTGCGTGCCCGGGAAAAGGGCCTCTTGGCCGGCGTGAGAGTTTAATAATAGCGGGCCGGCCCGGCGAGCGTGCGTGCCCGGGAAAAAGGCCTCCTTGCAGGCGTGAGCGTTTAATAATAGCGGGCCGGCCCGGCGAGCGTGCGTGCCCGGGAAAAAGGCCTCCTTGCAGGCGTGAGAGTTTAATAATAGCGGGCCGGCTCCGCGAGCGTGCGTGGCCGGGAAAAAGGCCTCTTGGCCGGCGTGAGAGTTTAATAATAGCGGGCCGGCTCGGCGAGCGTGCGTGCCCGGGAAAAGGGCCTCTTGGCCGGCGTGAGAGTTTAATAATAGCGGGCCGGCTCATCGAGCGTGCGTGCCCGGGAAAAGGGCCTCTTGGCCGGCGTGAGAGTTTAATAATAGCGGGCCGGCCCGGCGAGCGTGCGTGCCCGGGAAAAAGGCCTCCTTGCAGGCGTGAGAGTTTAATAATAGCGGGCCGGCTCCGCGAGCGTGCGTGGCCGGGAAAAAGGCCTCTTGGCCGGCGTGAGAGTTTAATAATAGCGGGCCGGCTCATCGAGCGTGCGTGCCCGGGAAAAGGGCCTCTTGGCCGGCGTGAGAGTTTAATAATAGCGGGCCGGCTCATCGAGCGTGCGTGCCCGGGAAAAGGGCCTCTTGGCCGGCGTGAGAGTTTAATAATAGCGGGCCGGCCCGGCGAGCGTGCGTGCCCGGGAAAAAGGCCTCCTTGCAGGCGTGAGAGTTTAATAATAGCGGGCCGGCCCGGCGAGCGTGCGTGCCCGGGAAAAAGGCCTCCTTGCAGGCGTGAGAGTTTAATAATAGCGGGCCGGCCCGGCGAGCGTGCGTGCCCGGGAAAAAGGCCTCCTTGCAGGCGTGAGAGTTTAATAATAGCGGGCCGGCCCGGCGAGCGTGCGTGCCCGGGAAAAAGGCCTCCTTGCAGGCGTGAGAGTTTAATAATAGCGGGCCGGCTCCGCGAGCGTGCGTGCCCGGGAAAAAGGCCTCCTTGCAGGCGTGAGAGTTCAATAATAGCGGGCCGGCCCGGCGAGCGTGCGTGCCCGGGAAAAAGGCCTCCTTGCAGGCGTGAGAGTTTAATAATAGCGGGCCGGCCCGGCGAGCGTGCGTGCCCGGGAAAAAGGCCTCTTGGCCGGCGTGAGAGTTTAATAATAGCGGGCCGGCCCCGCGAGCGTGCGTGCCCGGGAAAAAGGCCTCCTTGCAGGGGTGAGAGTTTAATAATAGCGGGCCGGCCCGGCGAGCGTGCGTGCCCGGGAAAAAGGCCTCTTGGCCGGCGTGGGAGATTGAAAAAATTCCCCCATTCATTTTCAATGGCGGGGGTACCAGGGGTAGAGCTGGGGGTACCAGGGGTAAAGAGCGGGCCGGCCCGGCGTGCGAGTTTGGCCGGAAAAGAGGCCTCTTGGTCGGATTGGGAGATTGAAAAAATTCCCCCATTCATTTTCAATGGCGGGGGTACCAGGGGTAGAGCTGGGGGTACCAGGGGTAAAGAGCGGGCCGGCCCGGCGTGCGAGTTTGGCCGGAAAAGAGGCCTCTTGGTCGGATTGGGAGATTGAAAAAATTTCCCCCATTCATTTTCAATGGCGGGGGTACCAGGGGTAGAGCTGGGGGTACCAGGGGTAAAGAGCGGGCCGGCCCGGCGTGCGAGTTTGGCCGGAAAAGAGGCCTCTTGGTCGGATTGGGAGATTGAAAAAATTCCCCCATTCATTTTCAATGGCGGGGGTACCAGGGGTAAAGAGCGGGCCGGCCCAGCGTGCGAGTTTGGCCGGGAAAGGGGCCTCCTGGCCGGCCTGGGGGATTAAAAAAATTCCCCCATTCATTTTCAATGGCGGGGGTACCAGGGGTAGCAGTACCGATTTTGGTCGTTAGGGGCGCTGTAGTAGGTAAACCAGATATGCGGAGTTAGGGGGTCAAGAAGGCGAAAGGCTTAGAAAGTGACCGTTCACCAAAATACTTTCCGAAACGTATATAGGGGGGCATGTGTCGGACGAGTCACCATGCTTTCTCGATGCTGGAGGTACCAGGGGCACAAAGTTGGCCGGGAAAGATGCCTCTTAGGCGGATTGAAAGCATGAGAAAATGCCCCCCATTCATTTTCAATGGCGGAGAGCGGGCCGGCCCCGCAGCCGAGTGTGGCCGGCGGAGAGGCGTCTCGGTCGGATGAATGAAGCGTGGAGCCGGCCTCTGACGGCGGAGCTCCGCACTTTCGAATATTTTCTATCTCCCCCTCCGGGCGGTCGACGGCAGTTGGGAAGGCCGCCCGAGAGGCGCCCGGGGCGGATACCTCGGGCGAAAAGCCGGCCTCTGACGGCGGAGCTCCGCACTTTCGAATATTTTCTATTTCCCCCTCCGGGCGGTCGACGGCAGTTGGGAAGGCCGCCCGAGAGGCGCCCGGGGCGGATACCTCGGGCGAAAAGCCGGCCTCTGACGGCGGAGCTCCGCACTTTCGAATATTTTCTATCTCCCCCTCCGGGCGGCCGACGGCAGTTGGGAAGGCCGCCCGAGAGGCGCCCGGGGCGGATACCTCGGGCGAAAAGCCGGCCTCTGACGGCGGAGCTCCGCACTTTCGAATATTTTCTATTTCCCCCTCCGGGCGGCCGACGGCAGTTGGGAAGGCCGCCCGAGAGGCGCCCGGGGCGGATACCTCGGGCGAAAAGCCGGCCTCTGACGGCGGAGCTCCGCACTTTCGAATATTTTCTATCTCCCCCTCCGGGCGGCCGACGGCAGTTGGGAAGGCCGCCCGAGAGGCGCCCGGGGCGGATACCTCGGGCGAAAAGCCGGCCTCCGACGGCGGAGCTCCGCACTTTCGAATATTTTCTATTTCCCCCTCCGGGCGGCCGACGGCAGTTGGGAAGGCCGCCCGAGAGGCGCCCGGGGCGGATACCTCGGGCGAAAAGCCGGCCTCTGACGGCGGAGCTCCGCACTTTCGAATATTTTCTATCTCCCCCTCCGGGCGGCCGACGGCAGTTGGGAAGGCCGCCCGAGAGGCGCCCGGGGCGGATACCTCGGGCGAAAAGCCGGCCTCTGACGGCGGAGCTCCGCACTTTCGAATATTTTCTATTTCCCCCTCCGGGCGGCCGACGGCAGTTGGGAAGGCCGCCCGAGAGGCGCCCGGGGCGGATACCTCGGGCGAAAAGCCGGCCTCTGACGGCGGAGCTCCGCACTTTCGAATATTTTCTATTTCCCCCTCCGGGCGGCCGACGGCAGTTGGGAAGGCCGCCCGAGAGGCGCCCCGGGGCGGATACCTCGGGCGAAAAGCCGGCCTCTGACGGCGGAGCTCCGCACTTTCGAATATTTTCTATTTCCCCCTCCGGGCGGCCGACGGCAGTTGGGAAGGCCGCCCGAGAGGCGCCCCGGGGCGGATACCCCGGGCGAAAAGCCGGCCTCTGACGGCGGAGCTCCGCACTTTCGAATATTTTCTATTTCCCCCTCCGGGCGGCCGACGGCAGTTGGGAAGGCCGCCCGAGAGGCGCCCCGGGGCGGATACCCCGGGCGAAAAGCCGGCCTCTGACGGCGGAGCTCCGCACTTTCGAATATTTTCTATTTCCCCCTCCGGGCGGCCGACGGCAGTTGGGAAGGCCGCCCGAGAGGCGCCCCGGGGCGGATACCCCGGGCGAAAAGCCGGCCTCTGACGGCGGAGCTCCGCACTTTCGAATATTTTCTATTTCCCCCTCCGGGCGGCTGACGGCAGGTGGGAAGGCCGCCCATTCATTTTCAATGGCGGAGGTACCAGGGGTGCCGCTGAGGGTACCAGGGGTGCCGCTGAGGGTACCAGGGGTGCCGCTGAGGGTACCAGGGGTACCGCTGAGGGTACCAGGGGTGCGGCTGAGGGTACCAGGGGTGCGGCTGAGGGTACCAGGGGTGCGGCTGAGGGTACCAGGGGTGCCGCTGAGGGTACCAGGGGTACGGCTGAGGGTACCAGGGGTGCCGCTGAGGGTACCAGGGGTACGGCTGAGGGTACCAGGGGTGCCGCTGAGGGTACCAGGGGTGCGGCTGAGGGTACCAGGGGTGCGGCTGAGGGTACCAGGGGTGCCGCTGAGGGTACCAGGGGTGCCGCTGAGGGTACCAGGGGTGCCGCTGAGGGTACCAGGGGTGCCGCTGAGGGTACCAGGGGTGCCGCTGAGGGTACCAGGGGTGCCGCTGAGGGTACCAGGGGTGCGGCTGAGGGTACCAGGGGTAAGGCTGAGGGTACCAGGGGTGCCGCTGAGGGTACCAGGGGTGCCGCTGAGGGTACCAGGGGTACGGCTGGAGGTACCAGGGGTAAGGCTGGAGGTACCAGGGGTAAGGCTGGAGGTACCAGGGGTTAGGCTGGAGGTACCAGGGGTAAGGCTGGGGGTACCAGGGGTAAGGCTGAGGGTACCAGGGGTTAGGCTGGGGGTACCAGGGGTAAGGCTGGGGGTACCAGGGGCGAAGCTGGCTGGGGGTACCAGGGGTTGGGCTGAGGGTACCAGGGGTTGGGCTGAGGGTACCAGGGGTAAGGCTGAGGGTACCAGGGGCGAAGCTGGCTGGGGGTACCAGGGGTGTTGCTGAGGGTACCAGGGGTGCCGCTGAGGGTACCAGGGGTTAGGCTGGGGGTACCAGGGGTTGAGCTGAGGGTACCAGGGGTAAGGCTGAGGGTACCAGGGGTGTTGCTGGGGGTACCAGGGGTCGCCATTCATTTTCAATGGGGGAGGTACCAGGGGTAGGGCTGGGGGTACCAGGGGTAAAGAGCGGACCGGCTCGCCGGCCGAGCGTGGCCGAAAAAGAGGCCTCCTGGCCGGATTGAGAAATTAAAAAAAATTCCCCCATTCATTTTCAATGGCGGGGGTACCAGGGGTATGCAGTACCGATTTTGGTCGTTAGGGGCGCTGTAGTAGGTAAACCAGATATGGGGAGTTAGGGGGTCAAGAAGGCTAAAAGGCTTAGAAAGTGAGCGTTCACCAAAATACTTTCCGAAACGTATATAGGTGAGCATGTTTTGAATGGGTGACCTCCAGGGCGACACAGGGGAGGCCCCTAAGAGTATAATCAGACCATCGTGAGGGTGTTTCCAGCCACCCAAAAGCACTGGAACGGCCTCTGACGGCGGAGCTCCGCACTATCGAATATTTTCTATTTCCCCCTCCAGGCGGTCGACGGCAGTTGGGAAGGCCGCCCGAGAGGCGCCCGGGGCGGATACCCCGTGCGAAAACCCGGCCTCTGACGGCGGAGCTCCGCACTTTCGAATATTTTCTGTTTCCCCCTCCGGGCGGTCGACGGCAGTTGGGAAGGCCGCCCGAGAGGCGCCCGGGGCGGATACCCCGTGCGAAAACCCGGCCTCTGACGGCGGAGCTCCGCACTTTCGAATATTTTCTGTTTCCCCCTCCGGGCGGTCGACGGCAGTTGGGAAGGCCGCCCGAGAGGCGCCCGGGGCGGATACCCCGTGCGAAAACCCGGCCTCTGACGGCGGAGCTCCGCACTTTCGAATATTTTCTGTTTCCCCCTCCGGGCGGTCGACGGCAGTTGGGAAGGCCGCCCGAGAGGCGCCCGGGGCGGATACCCCGTGCGAAAACCCGGCCTCTGACGGCGGAGCTCCGCACTTTCGAACATTTTCTGTTTCCCCCTCCGGGCGGTCGACGGCAGTTGGGAAGGCCGCCCGAGAGGCGCCCGGGGCGGATACCCCGTGCGAAAACCCGGCCTCTGACGGCGGAGCTCCGCACTTTCGAACATTTTCTGTTTCCCCCTCCGGGCGGTCGACGGCAGTTGGGAAGGCCGCCCGAGAGGCGCCCGGGGCGGATACCCCGTGCGAAAACCCGGCCTCTGACGGCGGAGCTCCGCACTTTCGAATATTTTCTGTTTCCCCCTCCGGGCGGTCGACGGCAGTTGGGAAGGCCGCCCGAGAGGCGCCCGGGGCGGATACCCCGTGCGAAAACCCGGCCTCTGACGGCGGAGCTCCGCACTTTCGAACATTTTCTGTTTCCCCCTCCGGGCGGTCGACGGCAGTTGGGAAGGCCGCCCGAGAGGCGCCCGGGGCGGATACCCCGTGCGAAAACCCGGCCTCTGACGGCGGAGCTCCGCACTTTCGAATATTTTCTGTTTCCCCCTCCGGGCGGTCGACGGCAGTTGGGAAGGCCGCCCGAGAGGCGCCCGGGGCGGATACCCCGGGCGAAAACCCGGCCTCTGACGGCGGAGCTCCGCACTTTCGAATATGTCCCCCTCCACATCGCACCCATACACAAACTGACC
>NW_028233893.1:130000-137500 GCF_054856545.1 Hippocampus guttulatus | reverse complement strand
GGGTACCAGGGGTGCCGCTGGGGGTACCAGGGGTGCCGCTGAGGGTACCAGGGGTAGGGCTGGAGGTACCAGGGGTGCCGCTGAGGGTACCAGGGGTAAAGAGCGGGCCGGCCCGGCGGGCGAGTGTGGCCGGGAAAGAGGCCTCTCGGTCGGATTGGGAGTTTGAAAAAAATCCCCCATTCATTTCCAATGGCGGAGGTACCAGGGGCAAGGCTGGGGGTACCAGGGGTAAAGAGCGGGCCGGCCCGGCGGGCGAGTGTGGCCGGAAAAGGGGCCTCTTGGTCGGATTGGGAGTTTGAAAAAATTCCCCCATTCATTTTCAATGGCAGATGTACCAGGGGTCGGTGTCCGCCAGACGGCGGTGTGGTAGGCAAAAGGCGGGCCGGCTCGGCGAGCGTGCGTGCCCGGGAAAAAGGCCTCTTGGCCGGCGTGAGAGTTTAATAATAGCGGGCCGGCTCATCGAGCGTGCGTGCCCGGGAAAAGGGCCTCTTGGCCGGCGTGAGAGTTTAATAATAGCGGGCCGGCCCGGCGAGCGTGCGTGCCCGGGAAAAAGGCCTCCTTGCAGGCGTGAGCGTTTAATAATAGCGGGCCGGCCCGGCGAGCGTGCGTGCCCGGGAAAAAGGCCTCCTTGCAGGCGTGAGAGTTTAATAATAGCGGGCCGGCCCGGCGAGCGTGCGTGCCCGGGAAAAAGGCCTCCTTGCAGGCGTGAGAGTTTAATAATAGCGGGCCGGCTCGGCGAGCGTGCGTGCACGGGAAAAAGGCCTCTTGGCCGGCGTGAGAGTTTAATAATAGCGGGCCGGCCCGGCGAGCGTGCGTGCCCGGGAAAAAGGCCTCCTTGCAGGCGTGAGAGTTTAATAATAGCGGGCCGGCTCATCGAGCGTGCGTGCCCGGGAAAAGGGCCTCCTTGCAGGCGTGAGAGTTTAATAATAGCGGGCCGGCTCTGCGAGCGTGCGTGCCCGGGAAAAGGGCCTCTTGGCCGGCCTGAGCGTTTAATAATAGCGGGCCGGCTCATCGAGCGTGCGTGCCCGGGAAAAGGGCCTCTTGGCCGGCCTGAGCGTTTAATAATAGCGGGCCGGCCCCGCGAGCGTGCGTGCCCGGGAAAAAGGCCTCCTTGCAGGCGTGAGAGTTTAATAATAGCGGGCCGGCTCATCGAGCGTGCGTGCCCGGGAAAAGGGCCTCCTTGCAGGCGTGAGAGTTTAATAATAGCGGGCCGGCTCGGCGAGCGTGCGTGCCCGGGAAAAGGGCCTCTTGGCCGGCGTGAGAGTTTAATAATAGCGGGCCGGCCCCGCGAGCGTGCGTGCCCGGGAAAAAGGCCTCCTTGCAGGGGTGAGAGTTTAATAATAGCGGGCCGGCCCGGCGAGCGTGCGTGCCCGGGAAAAAGGCCTCCTTGCAGGCGTGAGAGTTTAATAATAGCGGGCCGGCTCCGCGAGCGTGCGTGGCCGGGAAAAAGGCCTCTTGGCCGGCGTGAGAGTTTAATAATAGCGGGCCGGCCCGGCGAGCGTGCGTGCCCGGGAAAAAGGCCTCTTGGCCGGCTTGGGGGATTGAAAAAAAATCCCCCATTCATTTTCAACGGGAGGGGTCGGCGGTACCGCTTGGTGTCCGCCAGACGGCGGTGTGGTAGGCAAATGGCGGGCCTGCACGGCGAGCGTGCGTGCCCGGGAAAAAGGCCTCCTTGCAGGCGTGAGAGTTTAATAATAGCGGGCCGGCCCGGAGAGCGTGCGTGCCCGGGAAAAAGGCCTCTTGGCCGGCGTGAGAGTTTAATAATAGCGGGCCGGCTCGGCGAGCGTGCGTGCCCGGGAAAAAGGCCTCCTTGCAGGCGTGAGCGTTTAATAATAGCGGGCCGGCTCATCGAGCGTGCGTGCCCGGGAAAAGGGCCTCTTGGCCGGCGTGAGAGTTTAATAATAGCGGGCCGGCTCATCGAGCGTGCGTGCCCGGGAAAAGGGCCTCTTGGCCGGCGTGAGAGTTTAATAATAGCGGGCCGGCTCATCGAGCGTGCGTGCCCGGGAAAAAGGCCTCTTGGCCGGCTTGGGGGATTGTAAAAAAAAATCCCCCATTCATTTTCAACGGGAGGGGTCGGCGGTACCGCTTGGTGTCCGCCAGACGGCGGTGTGGTAGGCAAATGGCGGGCCTGCACGGCGAGCGTGCGTGCCCGGGAAAAAGGCCTCCTTGCAGGCGTGAGAGTTTAATAATAGCGGGCCGGCCCGGAGAGCGTGCGTGCCCGGGAAAAAGGCCTCTTGGCCGGCGTGAGAGTTTAATAATAGCGGGCCGGCTCGGCGAGCGTGCGTGCCCGGGAAAAAGGCCTCCTTGCAGGCGTGAGCGTTTAATAATAGCGGGCCGGCTCATCGAGCGTGCGTGCCCGGGAAAAGGGCCTCTTGGCCGGCGTGAGAGTTTAATAATAGCGGGCCGGCTCATCGAGCGTGCGTGCCCGGGAAAAGGGCCTCTTGGCCGGCGTGAGAGTTTAATAATAGCGGGCCGGCTCATCGAGCGTGCGTGCCCGGGAAAAAGGCCTCTTGGCCGGCTTGGGGGATTGTAAAAAAAAATCCCCCATTCATTTTCAACGGGAGGGGTCGGCGGTACCGCGTGGTGTCCGCCAGACGGCGGTGTGGTAGGCAAATGGCGGGCCTGCACGGCGAGCGTGCGTGCCCGGGAAAAATGCCTCCTGGCCGGCGTGAGAGTTTAATAATAGCGGGCCGGCTCATCGAGCGTGCGTGCCCGGGAAAAGGGCCTCCTTGCAGGCGTGAGAGTTTAATAATAGCGGGCCGGCTCTGCGAGCGTGCGTGCCCGGGAAAAGGGCCTCTTGGCCGGCCTGAGCGTTTAATAATAGCGGGCCGGCTCATCGAGCGTGCGTGCCCGGGAAAAGGGCCTCTTGGCCGGCGTGAGAGTTTAATAATAGCGGGCCGGCTCATCGAGCGTGCGTGCCCGGGAAAAAGGCCTCTTGGCCGGCTTGGGGGATTGTAAAAAAAAATCCCCCATTCATTTTCAACGGGAGGGGTCGGCGGTACCGCGTGGTGTCCGCCAGACGGCGGTGTGGTAGGCAAATGGCGGGCCTGCACGGCGAGCGTGCGTGCCCGGGAAAAATGCCTCCTGGCCGGCGTGAGAGTTTAATAATAGCGGGCCGGCTCGGCGAGCGTGCGTGCCCGGGAAAAAGGCCTCCTTGCAGGCGTGAGAGTTTAATAATAGCGGGCCGGCTCGGCGAGCGTGCGTGCCCGGGAAAAAGGCCTCCTTGCAGGCGTAAGAGTTTAATAATAGCGGGCCGGCTCATCGAGCGTGCGTGCCCGGGAAAAAGGCCTCTTGGCCGGCTTGGGGGATTGAAAAAAAATCCCCCATTCATTTTCAACGGGAGGGGTCGGCGGTACCGCTTGGTGTCCGCCAGACGGCGGTGTGGTAGGCAAATGGCGGGCCTGCACGGCGAGCGTGCGTGCCCGGGAAAAATGCCTCCTGGCCGGCGTGAGAGTTTAATAATAGCGGGCCGGCTCGGCGAGCGTGCGTGCCCGGGAAAAAGGCCTCTTGGCCGGCGTGAGAGTTTAATAATAGCGGGCCGGCTCGGCGAGCGTGCGTGCCCGGGAAAAGGGCCTCTTGGCCGGCGTGAGAGTTTAATAATAGCGGGCCGGCTCAGCGAGCGTGCGTGCCCGGGAAAAAGGCCTCCTTGCAGGCGTGAGAGTTTAATAATAGCGGGCCGGCTCATCGAGCGTGCGTGCCCGGGAAAAGGGCCTCTTGGCCGGCGTGAGAGTTTAATAATAGCGGGCCTGAGAGTTTAATAATAGCGGGCCGGCTCGGCGAGCGTGCGTGCCCGGGAAAAGGGCCTCTTGGCCGGCGTGAGAGTTTAATAATAGCGGGCCGGCTCATCGAGCGTGCGTGCCCGGGAAAAGGGCCTCTTGGCCGGCGTGAGAGTTTAATAATAGCGGGCCGGCCCGGCGAGCGTGCGTGCCCGGGAAAAAGGCCTCCTTGCAGGCGTGAGAGTTTAATAATAGCGGGCCGGCTCCGCGAGCGTGCGTGGCCGGGAAAAAGGCCTCTTGGCCGGCGTGAGAGTTTAATAATAGCGGGCCGGCTCGGCGAGCGTGCGTGCCCGGGAAAAGGGCCTCTTGGCCGGCGTGAGAGTTTAATAATAGCGGGCCGGCTCATCGAGCGTGCGTGCCCGGGAAAAGGGCCTCTTGGCCGGCGTGAGAGTTTAATAATAGCGGGCCGGCCCGGCGAGCGTGCGTGCCCGGGAAAAAGGCCTCCTTGCAGGCGTGAGTGTTTAATAATAGCGGGCCGGCTCCGCGAGCGTGCGTGGCCGGGAAAAAGGCCTCTTGGCCGGCGTGAGAGTTTAATAATAGCGGGCCGGCTCATCGAGCGTGCGTGCCCGGGAAAAGGGCCTCTTGGCCGGCGTGAGAGTTTAATAATAGCGGGCCGGCTCATCGAGCGTGCGTGCCCGGGAAAAAGGCCTCCTTGCAGGCGTGAGAGTTTAATAATAGCGGGCCGGCCCGGCGAGCGTGCGTGCCCGGGAAAAAGGCCTCCTTGCAGGCGTGAGAGTTTAATAATAGCGGGCCGGCCCGGCGAGCGTGCGTGCCCGGGAAAAAGGCCTCCTTGCAGGCGTGAGAGTTTAATAATAGCGGGCCGGCTCCGCGAGCGTGCGTGCCCGGGAAAAAGGCCTCCTTGCAGGCGTGAGAGTTCAATAATAGCGGGCCGGCCCGGCGAGCGTGCGTGCCCGGGAAAAAGGCCTCCTTGCAGGCGTGAGAGTTTAATAATAGCGGGCCGGCCCGGCGAGCGTGCGTGCCCGGGAAAAAGGCCTCTTGGCCGGCGTGAGAGTTTAATAATAGCGGGCCGGCCCCGCGAGCGTGCGTGCCCGGGAAAAAGGCCTCCTTGCAGGGGTGAGAGTTTAATAATAGCGGGCCGGCCCGGCGAGCGTGCGTGCCCGGGAAAAAGGCCTCTTGGCCGGCGTGGGAGATTGAAAAAATTCCCCCATTCATTTTCAATGGCGGGGGTACCAGGGGTAGAGCTGGGGGTACCAGGGGTAAAGAGCGGGCCGGCCCGGCGTGCGAGTTTGGCCGGAAAAGAGGCCTCTTGGTCGGATTGGGAGATTGAAAAAATTCCCCCATTCATTTTCAATGGCGGGGGTACCAGGGGTAGAGCTGGGGGTACCAGGGGTAAAGAGCGGGCCGGCCCGGCGTGCGAGTTTGGCCGGAAAAGAGGCCTCTTGGTCGGATTGGGAGATTGAAAAAATTCCCCCATTCATTTTCAATGGCGGGGGTACCAGGGGTAGAGCTGGGGGTACCAGGGGTAAAGAGCGGGCCGGCCCGGCGTGCGAGTTTGGCCGGAAAAGAGGCCTCTTGGTCGGATTGGGAGATTGAAAAAATTCCCCCATTCATTTTCAATGGCGGGGGTACCAGGGGTAGAGCTGGGGGTACCAGGGGTAAAGAGCGGGCCGGCCCGGCGTGCGAGTTTGGCCGGAAAAGAGGCCTCTTGGTCGGATTGGGAGATTGAAAAAATTCCCCCATTCATTTTCAATGGCGGGGGTACCAGGGGTAGAGCTGGGGGTACCAGGGGTAAAGAGCGGGCCGGCCCGGCGTGCGAGTGTGGCCGGGAAAGAGCCCTCCTGGCCGGCCTGGGAGATTGAAAAAAATTCCCCCATTCATTTTCAATGGCGGGGGTACCAGGGGTAAAGAGCGGGCCGGCCCAGCGTGCGAGTTTGGCCGGGAAAGGGGCCTCCTGGCCGGCCTGGGGGATTAAAAAAATTCCCCCATTCATTTTCAATGGCGGGGGTACCAGGGGTAGCAGTACCGATTTTGGTCGTTAGGGGCGCTGTAGTAGGTAAACCAGATATGCGGAGTTAGGGGGTCAAGAAGGCGAAAGGCTTAGAAAGTGACCGTTCACCAAAATACTTTCCGAAACGTATATAGGGGGGCATGTGTCGGACGAGTCACCATGCTTTCTCGATGCTGGAGGTACCAGGGGCACAAAGTTGGCCGGGAAAGATGCCTCTTAGGCGGATTGAAAGCATGAGAAAATGCCCCCCATTCATTTTCAATGGCGGAGAGCGGGCCGGCCCCGCAGCCGAGTGTGGCCGGCGGAGAGGCGTCTCGGTCGGATGAATGAAGCGTGGAGCCGGCCTCTGACGGCGGAGCTCCGCACTTTCGAATATTTTCTATCTCCCCCTCCGGGCGGTCGACGGCAGTTGGGAAGGCCGCCCGAGAGGCGCCCGGGGCGGATACCTCGGGCGAAAAGCCGGCCTCTGACGGCGGAGCTCCGCACTTTCGAATATTTTCTATTTCCCCCTCCGGGCGGCCGACGGCAGTTGGGAAGGCCGCCCGAGAGGCGCCCGGGGCGGATACCTCGGGCGAAAAGCCGGCCTCTGACGGCGGAGCTCCGCACTTTCGAATATTTTCTATTTCCCCCTCCGGGCGGCCGACGGCAGTTGGGAAGGCCGCCCGAGAGGCGCCCGGGGCGGATACCTCGGGCGAAAAGCCGGCCTCTGACGGCGGAGCTCCGCACTTTCGAATATTTTCTATTTCCCCCTCCGGGCGGCCGACGGCAGTTGGGAAGGCCGCCCGAGAGGCGCCCGGGGCGGATACCTCGGGCGAAAAGCCGGCCTCTGACGGCGGAGCTCCGCACTTTCGAATATTTTCTATTTCCCCCTCCGGGCGGCCGACGGCAGTTGGGAAGGCCGCCCGAGAGGCGCCCGGGGCGGATACCTCGGGCGAAAAGCCGGCCTCTGACGGCGGAGCTCCGCACTTTCGAATATTTTCTATTTCCCCCTCCGGGCGGCCGACGGCAGTTGGGAAGGCCGCCCGAGAGGCGCCCCGGGGCGGATACCTCGGGCGAAAAGCCGGCCTCTGACGGCGGAGCTCCGCACTTTCGAATATTTTCTATTTCCCCCTCCGGGCGGCCGACGGCAGTTGGGAAGGCCGCCCGAGAGGCGCCCCGGGGCGGATACCTCGGGCGAAAAGCCGGCCTCTGACGGCGGAGCTCCGCACTTTCGAATATTTTCTATTTCCCCCTCCGGGCGGCCGACGGCAGTTGGGAAGGTCGCCCGAGAGGCGCCCCGGGGCGGATACCCCGGGCGAAAAGCCGGCCTCTGACGGCGGAGCTCCGCACTTTCGAATATTTTCTATTTCCCCCTCCGGGCGGCTGACGGCAGGTGGGAAGGCCGCCCATTCATTTTCAATGGCGGAGGTACCAGGGGTGCCGCTGAGGGTACCAGGGGTGCCGCTGAGGGTACCAGGGGTGCAGCTGAGGGTACCAGGGGTGCCGCTGAGGGTACCAGGGGTGCCGCTGAGGGTACCAGGGGTGCCGCTGAGGGTACCAGGGGTGCCGCTGAGGGTACCAGGGGTGCCGCTGAGGGTACCAGGGGTGCCGCTGAGGGTACCAGGGGTGCCGCTGAGGGTACCAGGGGTTCGGCTGAGGGTACCAGGGGTACGGCTGAGGGTACCAGGGGTGCCGCTGAGGGTACCAGGGGTGCCGCTGAGGGTACCAGGGGTGCGGCTGAGGGTACCAGGGGTAAGGCTGAGGGTACCAGGGGTG
>NW_028233893.1:107500-115000 GCF_054856545.1 Hippocampus guttulatus | reverse complement strand
GGCCGGCCCGGCGAGCGTGCGTGCCCGGGAAAAAGGCCTCCTTGCAGGCGTGAGCGTTTAATAATAGCGGGCCGGCCCGGCGAGCGTGCGTGCCCGGGAAAAAGGCCTCCTTGCAGGCGTGAGAGTTTAATAATAGCGGGCCGGCCCGGCGAGCGTGCGTGCCCGGGAAAAAGGCCTCCTTGCAGGCGTGAGAGTTTAATAATAGCGGGCCGGCTCGGCGAGCGTGCGTGCACGGGAAAAAGGCCTCTTGGCCGGCGTGAGAGTTTAATAATAGCGGGCCGGCCCGGCGAGCGTGCGTGCCCGGGAAAAAGGCCTCCTTGCAGGCGTGAGAGTTTAATAATAGCGGGCCGGCTCATCGAGCGTGCGTGCCCGGGAAAAGGGCCTCCTTGCAGGCGTGAGAGTTTAATAATAGCGGGCCGGCTCTGCGAGCGTGCGTGCCCGGGAAAAGGGCCTCTTGGCCGGCCTGAGCGTTTAATAATAGCGGGCCGGCTCATCGAGCGTGCGTGCCCGGGAAAAGGGCCTCTTGGCCGGCCTGAGCGTTTAATAATAGCGGGCCGGCCCCGCGAGCGTGCGTGCCCGGGAAAAAGGCCTCCTTGCAGGCGTGAGAGTTTAATAATAGCGGGCCGGCTCATCGAGCGTGCGTGCCCGGGAAAAGGGCCTCCTTGCAGGCGTGAGAGTTTAATAATAGCGGGCCGGCTCGGCGAGCGTGCGTGCCCGGGAAAAGGGCCTCTTGGCCGGCGTGAGAGTTTAATAATAGCGGGCCGGCCCCGCGAGCGTGCGTGCCCGGGAAAAAGGCCTCCTTGCAGGGGTGAGAGTTTAATAATAGCGGGCCGGCCCGGCGAGCGTGCGTGCCCGGGAAAAAGGCCTCCTTGCAGGCGTGAGAGTTTAATAATAGCGGGCCGGCTCCGCGAGCGTGCGTGGCCGGGAAAAAGGCCTCTTGGCCGGCGTGAGAGTTTAATAATAGCGGGCCGGCCCGGCGAGCGTGCGTGCCCGGGAAAAAGGCCTCTTGGCCGGCTTGGGGGATTGAAAAAAAATCCCCCATTCATTTTCAACGGGAGGGGTCGGCGGTACCGCTTGGTGTCCGCCAGACGGCGGTGTGGTAGGCAAATGGCGGGCCTGCACGGCGAGCGTGCGTGCCCGGGAAAAAGGCCTCCTTGCAGGCGTGAGAGTTTAATAATAGCGGGCCGGCCCGGAGAGCGTGCGTGCCCGGGAAAAAGGCCTCTTGGCCGGCGTGAGAGTTTAATAATAGCGGGCCGGCTCGGCGAGCGTGCGTGCCCGGGAAAAAGGCCTCCTTGCAGGCGTGAGCGTTTAATAATAGCGGGCCGGCTCATCGAGCGTGCGTGCCCGGGAAAAGGGCCTCTTGGCCGGCGTGAGAGTTTAATAATAGCGGGCCGGCTCATCGAGCGTGCGTGCCCGGGAAAAGGGCCTCTTGGCCGGCGTGAGAGTTTAATAATAGCGGGCCGGCTCATCGAGCGTGCGTGCCCGGGAAAAAGGCCTCTTGGCCGGCTTGGGGGATTGTAAAAAAAAATCCCCCATTCATTTTCAACGGGAGGGGTCGGCGGTACCGCTTGGTGTCCGCCAGACGGCGGTGTGGTAGGCAAATGGCGGGCCTGCACGGCGAGCGTGCGTGCCCGGGAAAAAGGCCTCCTTGCAGGCGTGAGAGTTTAATAATAGCGGGCCGGCCCGGAGAGCGTGCGTGCCCGGGAAAAAGGCCTCTTGGCCGGCGTGAGAGTTTAATAATAGCGGGCCGGCTCGGCGAGCGTGCGTGCCCGGGAAAAAGGCCTCCTTGCAGGCGTGAGCGTTTAATAATAGCGGGCCGGCTCATCGAGCGTGCGTGCCCGGGAAAAGGGCCTCTTGGCCGGCGTGAGAGTTTAATAATAGCGGGCCGGCTCATCGAGCGTGCGTGCCCGGGAAAAGGGCCTCTTGGCCGGCGTGAGAGTTTAATAATAGCGGGCCGGCTCATCGAGCGTGCGTGCCCGGGAAAAAGGCCTCTTGGCCGGCTTGGGGGATTGTAAAAAAAAATCCCCCATTCATTTTCAACGGGAGGGGTCGGCGGTACCGCGTGGTGTCCGCCAGACGGCGGTGTGGTAGGCAAATGGCGGGCCTGCACGGCGAGCGTGCGTGCCCGGGAAAAATGCCTCCTGGCCGGCGTGAGAGTTTAATAATAGCGGGCCGGCTCATCGAGCGTGCGTGCCCGGGAAAAGGGCCTCCTTGCAGGCGTGAGAGTTTAATAATAGCGGGCCGGCTCTGCGAGCGTGCGTGCCCGGGAAAAGGGCCTCTTGGCCGGCCTGAGCGTTTAATAATAGCGGGCCGGCTCATCGAGCGTGCGTGCCCGGGAAAAGGGCCTCTTGGCCGGCGTGAGAGTTTAATAATAGCGGGCCGGCTCATCGAGCGTGCGTGCCCGGGAAAAAGGCCTCTTGGCCGGCTTGGGGGATTGTAAAAAAAAATCCCCCATTCATTTTCAACGGGAGGGGTCGGCGGTACCGCGTGGTGTCCGCCAGACGGCGGTGTGGTAGGCAAATGGCGGGCCTGCACGGCGAGCGTGCGTGCCCGGGAAAAATGCCTCCTGGCCGGCGTGAGAGTTTAATAATAGCGGGCCGGCTCGGCGAGCGTGCGTGCCCGGGAAAAAGGCCTCCTTGCAGGCGTGAGAGTTTAATAATAGCGGGCCGGCTCGGCGAGCGTGCGTGCCCGGGAAAAAGGCCTCCTTGCAGGCGTAAGAGTTTAATAATAGCGGGCCGGCTCATCGAGCGTGCGTGCCCGGGAAAAAGGCCTCTTGGCCGGCTTGGGGGATTGAAAAAAAATCCCCCATTCATTTTCAACGGGAGGGGTCGGCGGTACCGCTTGGTGTCCGCCAGACGGCGGTGTGGTAGGCAAATGGCGGGCCTGCACGGCGAGCGTGCGTGCCCGGGAAAAATGCCTCCTGGCCGGCGTGAGAGTTTAATAATAGCGGGCCGGCTCGGCGAGCGTGCGTGCCCGGGAAAAAGGCCTCTTGGCCGGCGTGAGAGTTTAATAATAGCGGGCCGGCTCGGCGAGCGTGCGTGCCCGGGAAAAGGGCCTCTTGGCCGGCGTGAGAGTTTAATAATAGCGGGCCGGCTCAGCGAGCGTGCGTGCCCGGGAAAAAGGCCTCCTTGCAGGCGTGAGAGTTTAATAATAGCGGGCCGGCTCATCGAGCGTGCGTGCCCGGGAAAAGGGCCTCTTGGCCGGCGTGAGAGTTTAATAATAGCGGGCCTGAGAGTTTAATAATAGCGGGCCGGCTCGGCGAGCGTGCGTGCCCGGGAAAAGGGCCTCTTGGCCGGCGTGAGAGTTTAATAATAGCGGGCCGGCTCATCGAGCGTGCGTGCCCGGGAAAAGGGCCTCTTGGCCGGCGTGAGAGTTTAATAATAGCGGGCCGGCCCGGCGAGCGTGCGTGCCCGGGAAAAAGGCCTCCTTGCAGGCGTGAGAGTTTAATAATAGCGGGCCGGCTCCGCGAGCGTGCGTGGCCGGGAAAAAGGCCTCTTGGCCGGCGTGAGAGTTTAATAATAGCGGGCCGGCTCGGCGAGCGTGCGTGCCCGGGAAAAGGGCCTCTTGGCCGGCGTGAGAGTTTAATAATAGCGGGCCGGCTCATCGAGCGTGCGTGCCCGGGAAAAGGGCCTCTTGGCCGGCGTGAGAGTTTAATAATAGCGGGCCGGCCCGGCGAGCGTGCGTGCCCGGGAAAAAGGCCTCCTTGCAGGCGTGAGTGTTTAATAATAGCGGGCCGGCTCCGCGAGCGTGCGTGGCCGGGAAAAAGGCCTCTTGGCCGGCGTGAGAGTTTAATAATAGCGGGCCGGCTCATCGAGCGTGCGTGCCCGGGAAAAGGGCCTCTTGGCCGGCGTGAGAGTTTAATAATAGCGGGCCGGCTCATCGAGCGTGCGTGCCCGGGAAAAAGGCCTCCTTGCAGGCGTGAGAGTTTAATAATAGCGGGCCGGCCCGGCGAGCGTGCGTGCCCGGGAAAAAGGCCTCCTTGCAGGCGTGAGAGTTTAATAATAGCGGGCCGGCCCGGCGAGCGTGCGTGCCCGGGAAAAAGGCCTCCTTGCAGGCGTGAGAGTTTAATAATAGCGGGCCGGCTCCGCGAGCGTGCGTGCCCGGGAAAAAGGCCTCCTTGCAGGCGTGAGAGTTCAATAATAGCGGGCCGGCCCGGCGAGCGTGCGTGCCCGGGAAAAAGGCCTCCTTGCAGGCGTGAGAGTTTAATAATAGCGGGCCGGCCCGGCGAGCGTGCGTGCCCGGGAAAAAGGCCTCTTGGCCGGCGTGAGAGTTTAATAATAGCGGGCCGGCCCCGCGAGCGTGCGTGCCCGGGAAAAAGGCCTCCTTGCAGGGGTGAGAGTTTAATAATAGCGGGCCGGCCCGGCGAGCGTGCGTGCCCGGGAAAAAGGCCTCTTGGCCGGCGTGGGAGATTGAAAAAATTCCCCCATTCATTTTCAATGGCGGGGGTACCAGGGGTAGAGCTGGGGGTACCAGGGGTAAAGAGCGGGCCGGCCCGGCGTGCGAGTTTGGCCGGAAAAGAGGCCTCTTGGTCGGATTGGGAGATTGAAAAAATTCCCCCATTCATTTTCAATGGCGGGGGTACCAGGGGTAGAGCTGGGGGTACCAGGGGTAAAGAGCGGGCCGGCCCGGCGTGCGAGTTTGGCCGGAAAAGAGGCCTCTTGGTCGGATTGGGAGATTGAAAAAATTCCCCCATTCATTTTCAATGGCGGGGGTACCAGGGGTAGAGCTGGGGGTACCAGGGGTAAAGAGCGGGCCGGCCCGGCGTGCGAGTTTGGCCGGAAAAGAGGCCTCTTGGTCGGATTGGGAGATTGAAAAAATTCCCCCATTCATTTTCAATGGCGGGGGTACCAGGGGTAGAGCTGGGGGTACCAGGGGTAAAGAGCGGGCCGGCCCGGCGTGCGAGTTTGGCCGGAAAAGAGGCCTCTTGGTCGGATTGGGAGATTGAAAAAATTCCCCCATTCATTTTCAATGGCGGGGGTACCAGGGGTAGAGCTGGGGGTACCAGGGGTAAAGAGCGGGCCGGCCCGGCGTGCGAGTGTGGCCGGGAAAGAGCCCTCCTGGCCGGCCTGGGAGATTGAAAAAAATTCCCCCATTCATTTTCAATGGCGGGGGTACCAGGGGTAAAGAGCGGGCCGGCCCAGCGTGCGAGTTTGGCCGGGAAAGGGGCCTCCTGGCCGGCCTGGGGGATTAAAAAAATTCCCCCATTCATTTTCAATGGCGGGGGTACCAGGGGTAGCAGTACCGATTTTGGTCGTTAGGGGCGCTGTAGTAGGTAAACCAGATATGCGGAGTTAGGGGGTCAAGAAGGCGAAAGGCTTAGAAAGTGACCGTTCACCAAAATACTTTCCGAAACGTATATAGGGGGGCATGTGTCGGACGAGTCACCATGCTTTCTCGATGCTGGAGGTACCAGGGGCACAAAGTTGGCCGGGAAAGATGCCTCTTAGGCGGATTGAAAGCATGAGAAAATGCCCCCCATTCATTTTCAATGGCGGAGAGCGGGCCGGCCCCGCAGCCGAGTGTGGCCGGCGGAGAGGCGTCTCGGTCGGATGAATGAAGCGTGGAGCCGGCCTCTGACGGCGGAGCTCCGCACTTTCGAATATTTTCTATCTCCCCCTCCGGGCGGTCGACGGCAGTTGGGAAGGCCGCCCGAGAGGCGCCCGGGGCGGATACCTCGGGCGAAAAGCCGGCCTCTGACGGCGGAGCTCCGCACTTTCGAATATTTTCTATTTCCCCCTCCGGGCGGCCGACGGCAGTTGGGAAGGCCGCCCGAGAGGCGCCCGGGGCGGATACCTCGGGCGAAAAGCCGGCCTCTGACGGCGGAGCTCCGCACTTTCGAATATTTTCTATTTCCCCCTCCGGGCGGCCGACGGCAGTTGGGAAGGCCGCCCGAGAGGCGCCCGGGGCGGATACCTCGGGCGAAAAGCCGGCCTCTGACGGCGGAGCTCCGCACTTTCGAATATTTTCTATTTCCCCCTCCGGGCGGCCGACGGCAGTTGGGAAGGCCGCCCGAGAGGCGCCCGGGGCGGATACCTCGGGCGAAAAGCCGGCCTCTGACGGCGGAGCTCCGCACTTTCGAATATTTTCTATTTCCCCCTCCGGGCGGCCGACGGCAGTTGGGAAGGCCGCCCGAGAGGCGCCCGGGGCGGATACCTCGGGCGAAAAGCCGGCCTCTGACGGCGGAGCTCCGCACTTTCGAATATTTTCTATTTCCCCCTCCGGGCGGCCGACGGCAGTTGGGAAGGCCGCCCGAGAGGCGCCCCGGGGCGGATACCTCGGGCGAAAAGCCGGCCTCTGACGGCGGAGCTCCGCACTTTCGAATATTTTCTATTTCCCCCTCCGGGCGGCCGACGGCAGTTGGGAAGGCCGCCCGAGAGGCGCCCCGGGGCGGATACCTCGGGCGAAAAGCCGGCCTCTGACGGCGGAGCTCCGCACTTTCGAATATTTTCTATTTCCCCCTCCGGGCGGCCGACGGCAGTTGGGAAGGTCGCCCGAGAGGCGCCCCGGGGCGGATACCCCGGGCGAAAAGCCGGCCTCTGACGGCGGAGCTCCGCACTTTCGAATATTTTCTATTTCCCCCTCCGGGCGGCTGACGGCAGGTGGGAAGGCCGCCCATTCATTTTCAATGGCGGAGGTACCAGGGGTGCCGCTGAGGGTACCAGGGGTGCCGCTGAGGGTACCAGGGGTGCAGCTGAGGGTACCAGGGGTGCCGCTGAGGGTACCAGGGGTGCCGCTGAGGGTACCAGGGGTGCCGCTGAGGGTACCAGGGGTGCCGCTGAGGGTACCAGGGGTGCCGCTGAGGGTACCAGGGGTGCCGCTGAGGGTACCAGGGGTGCCGCTGAGGGTACCAGGGGTTCGGCTGAGGGTACCAGGGGTACGGCTGAGGGTACCAGGGGTGCCGCTGAGGGTACCAGGGGTGCCGCTGAGGGTACCAGGGGTGCGGCTGAGGGTACCAGGGGTAAGGCTGAGGGTACCAGGGGTGCCGCTGAGGGTACCAGGGGTGCGGCTGAGGGTACCAGGGGTGCGGCTGAGGGTACCAGGGGTAAGGCTGAGGGTACCAGGGGTAAGGCTGAGGGTACCAGGGGTAAGGCTGAGGGTACCAGGGGTACGGCTGGAGGTACCAGGGGTAAGGCTGGAGGTACCAGGGGTAAGGCTGGAGGTACCAGGGGTTAGGCTGGAGGTACCAGGGGTAAGGCTGGGGGTACCAGGGGTAAGGCTGAGGGTACCAGGGGCGAAGCTGGCTGGGGGTACCAGGGGTTGGGCTGAGGGTACCAGGGGTTGGGCTGAGGGTACCAGGGGTAAGGCTGAGGGTACCAGGGGCGAAGCTGGCTGGGGGTACCAGGGGTGTTGCTGAGGGTACCAGGGGTGCCGCTGAGGGTACCAGGGGTTAGGCTGGGGGTACCAGGGGTTGAGCTGAGGGTACCAGGGGTAAGGCTGAGGGTACCAGGGGTGTTGCTGGGGGTACCAGGGGTCGCCATTCATTTTCAATGGGGGAGGTAC
>NW_028233893.1:100000-102500 GCF_054856545.1 Hippocampus guttulatus | reverse complement strand
CGCGGGGCGGGGGCACGTGGCCCCCAGCCCCCGCGGCCCGACCCCGCGGTGCCGTCGGAGGCGGCGCCGGCGCACCCCGGCCTCCCGAGTTCGGAGCGGACGGATGGGCGGAGGAGGACGGAGGCGGCGGCGGCGACGTCGAAGGTGGCCCGCGGGGAGAGGCGCGGGGCGGGGGCACGTGGCCCCCAGCCCCCGCGGCCCGACCCCGCGGTGCCGTCGGAGGCGGCGCCGGCGCACCCCGGCCTCCCGAGTCATGAGCGGACAGATGCAAACGGATGGGCGGAGGAGGACGGCGGTGGCGGCGGCGGCGGCGGCGGCGACGTTGAAGGCGGCCCGCGGGGAGAGGCGCGGGGCGGGGGCACGTGGCCCCCAGCCCCCGCGGCCCGACCCCGCGGTGCCGTCGGAGGCGGCGCCGACGCACCCCGGCGCGCCCCGGCCTCCCGAGTCATGAGCGAACAGATGCAAACGGTTGGGCGGAGGAGGACGGCGGTGGCGGCGGCGGCGGCGGTGGCGACGTCGAAGGCGGCCCGCGGGGAGAGGCGCGGGGCGGGGGCGTGAAGGAGACGGGCGGGGGGTACGGTGCCGGTCTTTGGCCGGTCGCCTACACCCCCGCCCCGACCCGTAAGCGCCCCCAGCCCCCGCGGCCCGACCCCGCGGTGCCGTCGGCGGCGGCGCCGGCGCACCCCGGCGCTCCCCGGCCCCCCGAGTCCAGAGCGAACACACGGGCGGAGGAGGACGGCGGCGGCGGCGGCGGCGGCGACGTCGAAGGCGGCCCGCGGGGAGAGGCGCGGGGCGGGGGCACGTGGCCCCCAGCCCCCGCGGCCCGACCCCGCGGTGCCGTCGGCGGCGGCGCCGGGGCGCTCCCCGCCGCGCCCCGGCCCCCCGAGTCCGAAGCGTGAGAAACGCCGATAGGCGGCGGGCGGCGGCGGCCGCGCGGCCGCGGGGCGGCGGGCGGGTGCGCCGCGGGCGTCGCGGGGGGGGAGGAAGGTCAGGAGGACGGTGTCGGGCGCGGGGTGTATGTCGGTTCGCGTCGTCGCGCGGCCGGCCGCTCCCCGCGTCCCGCCCGGCCCCCGCCGGCCCCCCCCCCCGGTCAGGCGCCCGTCGGCGTTCCCCGACCGCCCCACCCCGCGCGTCCGCGCGGTCGTCGACGTCCCGTCCGCCTTGTCAACGCTCCCATAGTCCAGGCCGGGCCGCGGCCGGCGTCGGGGACCACTCCCCCGCCGGTGCCATCGCGACCTGGCCGACCTCGGAACCTTACCCCCAGTCGCCGGGTACCCAACCTTCTCGCCACCTTCGGCGGCGAGCGGGGGGTTCAATGTCTCCGAAGTCCCCCCCCCGGCCTGCCGGCGGGGCGGGGGGGGGCTAGGAGCGCCCGGAGGCGCCGTTATCCCCCTTTTTAACCCCTTCTCTGAATGTTGGCCAAAACCGCAAACCAAACGTACGACTCTCAGCGGTGGATCACTCGGCTCGTGCGTCGATGAAGGACGCAGCTAGCTGCGAGAACTAATGTGAATTGCAGGACACATTGATCATCGACACTTTGAACGCACCTTGCGGCCCCGGGTCCCTCCCGGGGCCACGCCTGTCTGAGCGTCGCTTGTACATCTATCGGGATCGGGGCGCCCACGGGCGCCCCCCTCCCGCGGTTGGGGCGTCGCGGGCCACCGCCGGCCTACCCCCCCCCACCTTCCCTCCCCGCACGGGGAAATGGGGGTGGGGGGGGGCGGACGGCACGGCCCTCGTCCCCCTAAGTATAGACCCGACCGCCCGCGCCCTCGACGGGCCCGACCACCGCGCGGCCGCAGGGGCCCGCGGCGGCTGCCGATGGAGGATCCGTCCCCCGCCGCGCAGTCCGCCGCGACGCACCGCGCGGCCGCGTAGGAGTCGTGCGCCCGGCGAGGCGCGGGGTTAACGGCCGACCCCCGATGACGGGAGGCGATCCGTCGCCCCCGCCTCTAACCCCGTTCGACTACGACCTCAGATCAGACGAGACGACCCGCTGAATTTAAGCATATTACTAAGCGGAGGAAAAGAAACTAACAAGGATTCCCTCAGTAGCGGCGAGCGAAGAGGGAGAAGCCCAGCGCCGAATCCCCGCCCGGCGGAGGGCGCGGGACATGTGGCGTATAGAAGGTCGCTTTGCCCGGCGCCGCCCGGTGGGGGCCCGAGTCCTTCTGATGGAGGCTCTGCCCGAGGACGGTGTGAGGCCGGTAGCGGCCCCCGGCGCGCCGGGGCGAGGCCTTCTCGGAGTCGGGTTGTTTGGGAATGCAGCCCAAAGCGGGTGGTAAACTCCATCTAAGGCTAAATACTGGCACGAGACCGATAGCGGACAAGTACCTTAAGGGAAAGTTGAAAAGAACTTTGAAGAGAGAGTTCAACAGGGCGTGAAACCGTTGAGAGGTAAACGGGTGGGGACCGCGCAGTCCGCGCGGGGGATTCAACCCGGCAGGGCGCGGCGGCGGGGCCTTTGGCGGCGCGCGGGTTCGTCCGTTCCGCCCCC
>NW_028233893.1:85000-92500 GCF_054856545.1 Hippocampus guttulatus | reverse complement strand
CCTCTTGGCCGGCCTGAGCGTTTAATAATAGCGGGCCGGCCCCGCGAGCGTGCGTGCCCGGGAAAAAGGCCTCCTTGCAGGCGTGAGAGTTTAATAATAGCGGGCCGGCTCATCGAGCGTGCGTGCCCGGGAAAAGGGCCTCCTTGCAGGCGTGAGAGTTTAATAATAGCGGGCCGGCTCGGCGAGCGTGCGTGCCCGGGAAAAGGGCCTCTTGGCCGGCGTGAGAGTTTAATAATAGCGGGCCGGCCCCGCGAGCGTGCGTGCCCGGGAAAAAGGCCTCCTTGCAGGGGTGAGAGTTTAATAATAGCGGGCCGGCCCGGCGAGCGTGCGTGCCCGGGAAAAAGGCCTCCTTGCAGGCGTGAGAGTTTAATAATAGCGGGCCGGCTCCGCGAGCGTGCGTGGCCGGGAAAAAGGCCTCTTGGCCGGCGTGAGAGTTTAATAATAGCGGGCCGGCCCGGCGAGCGTGCGTGCCCGGGAAAAAGGCCTCTTGGCCGGCTTGGGGGATTGAAAAAAAATCCCCCATTCATTTTCAACGGGAGGGGTCGGCGGTACCGCTTGGTGTCCGCCAGACGGCGGTGTGGTAGGCAAATGGCGGGCCTGCACGGCGAGCGTGCGTGCCCGGGAAAAAGGCCTCCTTGCAGGCGTGAGAGTTTAATAATAGCGGGCCGGCCCGGAGAGCGTGCGTGCCCGGGAAAAAGGCCTCTTGGCCGGCGTGAGAGTTTAATAATAGCGGGCCGGCTCGGCGAGCGTGCGTGCCCGGGAAAAAGGCCTCCTTGCAGGCGTGAGCGTTTAATAATAGCGGGCCGGCTCATCGAGCGTGCGTGCCCGGGAAAAGGGCCTCTTGGCCGGCGTGAGAGTTTAATAATAGCGGGCCGGCTCATCGAGCGTGCGTGCCCGGGAAAAGGGCCTCTTGGCCGGCGTGAGAGTTTAATAATAGCGGGCCGGCTCATCGAGCGTGCGTGCCCGGGAAAAAGGCCTCTTGGCCGGCTTGGGGGATTGTAAAAAAAAATCCCCCATTCATTTTCAACGGGAGGGGTCGGCGGTACCGCTTGGTGTCCGCCAGACGGCGGTGTGGTAGGCAAATGGCGGGCCTGCACGGCGAGCGTGCGTGCCCGGGAAAAAGGCCTCCTTGCAGGCGTGAGAGTTTAATAATAGCGGGCCGGCCCGGAGAGCGTGCGTGCCCGGGAAAAAGGCCTCTTGGCCGGCGTGAGAGTTTAATAATAGCGGGCCGGCTCGGCGAGCGTGCGTGCCCGGGAAAAAGGCCTCCTTGCAGGCGTGAGCGTTTAATAATAGCGGGCCGGCTCATCGAGCGTGCGTGCCCGGGAAAAGGGCCTCTTGGCCGGCGTGAGAGTTTAATAATAGCGGGCCGGCTCATCGAGCGTGCGTGCCCGGGAAAAGGGCCTCTTGGCCGGCGTGAGAGTTTAATAATAGCGGGCCGGCTCATCGAGCGTGCGTGCCCGGGAAAAAGGCCTCTTGGCCGGCTTGGGGGATTGTAAAAAAAAATCCCCCATTCATTTTCAACGGGAGGGGTCGGCGGTACCGCGTGGTGTCCGCCAGACGGCGGTGTGGTAGGCAAATGGCGGGCCTGCACGGCGAGCGTGCGTGCCCGGGAAAAATGCCTCCTGGCCGGCGTGAGAGTTTAATAATAGCGGGCCGGCTCATCGAGCGTGCGTGCCCGGGAAAAGGGCCTCCTTGCAGGCGTGAGAGTTTAATAATAGCGGGCCGGCTCTGCGAGCGTGCGTGCCCGGGAAAAGGGCCTCTTGGCCGGCCTGAGCGTTTAATAATAGCGGGCCGGCTCATCGAGCGTGCGTGCCCGGGAAAAGGGCCTCTTGGCCGGCGTGAGAGTTTAATAATAGCGGGCCGGCTCATCGAGCGTGCGTGCCCGGGAAAAAGGCCTCTTGGCCGGCTTGGGGGATTGTAAAAAAAAATCCCCCATTCATTTTCAACGGGAGGGGTCGGCGGTACCGCGTGGTGTCCGCCAGACGGCGGTGTGGTAGGCAAATGGCGGGCCTGCACGGCGAGCGTGCGTGCCCGGGAAAAATGCCTCCTGGCCGGCGTGAGAGTTTAATAATAGCGGGCCGGCTCGGCGAGCGTGCGTGCCCGGGAAAAAGGCCTCCTTGCAGGCGTGAGAGTTTAATAATAGCGGGCCGGCTCGGCGAGCGTGCGTGCCCGGGAAAAAGGCCTCCTTGCAGGCGTAAGAGTTTAATAATAGCGGGCCGGCTCATCGAGCGTGCGTGCCCGGGAAAAAGGCCTCTTGGCCGGCTTGGGGGATTGAAAAAAAATCCCCCATTCATTTTCAACGGGAGGGGTCGGCGGTACCGCTTGGTGTCCGCCAGACGGCGGTGTGGTAGGCAAATGGCGGGCCTGCACGGCGAGCGTGCGTGCCCGGGAAAAATGCCTCCTGGCCGGCGTGAGAGTTTAATAATAGCGGGCCGGCTCGGCGAGCGTGCGTGCCCGGGAAAAAGGCCTCTTGGCCGGCGTGAGAGTTTAATAATAGCGGGCCGGCTCGGCGAGCGTGCGTGCCCGGGAAAAGGGCCTCTTGGCCGGCGTGAGAGTTTAATAATAGCGGGCCGGCTCAGCGAGCGTGCGTGCCCGGGAAAAAGGCCTCCTTGCAGGCGTGAGAGTTTAATAATAGCGGGCCGGCTCATCGAGCGTGCGTGCCCGGGAAAAGGGCCTCTTGGCCGGCGTGAGAGTTTAATAATAGCGGGCCTGAGAGTTTAATAATAGCGGGCCGGCTCGGCGAGCGTGCGTGCCCGGGAAAAGGGCCTCTTGGCCGGCGTGAGAGTTTAATAATAGCGGGCCGGCTCATCGAGCGTGCGTGCCCGGGAAAAGGGCCTCTTGGCCGGCGTGAGAGTTTAATAATAGCGGGCCGGCCCGGCGAGCGTGCGTGCCCGGGAAAAAGGCCTCCTTGCAGGCGTGAGAGTTTAATAATAGCGGGCCGGCTCCGCGAGCGTGCGTGGCCGGGAAAAAGGCCTCTTGGCCGGCGTGAGAGTTTAATAATAGCGGGCCGGCTCGGCGAGCGTGCGTGCCCGGGAAAAGGGCCTCTTGGCCGGCGTGAGAGTTTAATAATAGCGGGCCGGCTCATCGAGCGTGCGTGCCCGGGAAAAGGGCCTCTTGGCCGGCGTGAGAGTTTAATAATAGCGGGCCGGCCCGGCGAGCGTGCGTGCCCGGGAAAAAGGCCTCCTTGCAGGCGTGAGTGTTTAATAATAGCGGGCCGGCTCCGCGAGCGTGCGTGGCCGGGAAAAAGGCCTCTTGGCCGGCGTGAGAGTTTAATAATAGCGGGCCGGCTCATCGAGCGTGCGTGCCCGGGAAAAGGGCCTCTTGGCCGGCGTGAGAGTTTAATAATAGCGGGCCGGCTCATCGAGCGTGCGTGCCCGGGAAAAAGGCCTCCTTGCAGGCGTGAGAGTTTAATAATAGCGGGCCGGCCCGGCGAGCGTGCGTGCCCGGGAAAAAGGCCTCCTTGCAGGCGTGAGAGTTTAATAATAGCGGGCCGGCCCGGCGAGCGTGCGTGCCCGGGAAAAAGGCCTCCTTGCAGGCGTGAGAGTTTAATAATAGCGGGCCGGCTCCGCGAGCGTGCGTGCCCGGGAAAAAGGCCTCCTTGCAGGCGTGAGAGTTCAATAATAGCGGGCCGGCCCGGCGAGCGTGCGTGCCCGGGAAAAAGGCCTCCTTGCAGGCGTGAGAGTTTAATAATAGCGGGCCGGCCCGGCGAGCGTGCGTGCCCGGGAAAAAGGCCTCTTGGCCGGCGTGAGAGTTTAATAATAGCGGGCCGGCCCCGCGAGCGTGCGTGCCCGGGAAAAAGGCCTCCTTGCAGGGGTGAGAGTTTAATAATAGCGGGCCGGCCCGGCGAGCGTGCGTGCCCGGGAAAAAGGCCTCTTGGCCGGCGTGGGAGATTGAAAAAATTCCCCCATTCATTTTCAATGGCGGGGGTACCAGGGGTAGAGCTGGGGGTACCAGGGGTAAAGAGCGGGCCGGCCCGGCGTGCGAGTTTGGCCGGAAAAGAGGCCTCTTGGTCGGATTGGGAGATTGAAAAAATTCCCCCATTCATTTTCAATGGCGGGGGTACCAGGGGTAGAGCTGGGGGTACCAGGGGTAAAGAGCGGGCCGGCCCGGCGTGCGAGTTTGGCCGGAAAAGAGGCCTCTTGGTCGGATTGGGAGATTGAAAAAATTCCCCCATTCATTTTCAATGGCGGGGGTACCAGGGGTAGAGCTGGGGGTACCAGGGGTAAAGAGCGGGCCGGCCCGGCGTGCGAGTTTGGCCGGAAAAGAGGCCTCTTGGTCGGATTGGGAGATTGAAAAAATTCCCCCATTCATTTTCAATGGCGGGGGTACCAGGGGTAGAGCTGGGGGTACCAGGGGTAAAGAGCGGGCCGGCCCGGCGTGCGAGTTTGGCCGGAAAAGAGGCCTCTTGGTCGGATTGGGAGATTGAAAAAATTCCCCCATTCATTTTCAATGGCGGGGGTACCAGGGGTAGAGCTGGGGGTACCAGGGGTAAAGAGCGGGCCGGCCCGGCGTGCGAGTGTGGCCGGGAAAGAGCCCTCCTGGCCGGCCTGGGAGATTGAAAAAAATTCCCCCATTCATTTTCAATGGCGGGGGTACCAGGGGTAAAGAGCGGGCCGGCCCAGCGTGCGAGTTTGGCCGGGAAAGGGGCCTCCTGGCCGGCCTGGGGGATTAAAAAAATTCCCCCATTCATTTTCAATGGCGGGGGTACCAGGGGTAGCAGTACCGATTTTGGTCGTTAGGGGCGCTGTAGTAGGTAAACCAGATATGCGGAGTTAGGGGGTCAAGAAGGCGAAAGGCTTAGAAAGTGACCGTTCACCAAAATACTTTCCGAAACGTATATAGGGGGGCATGTGTCGGACGAGTCACCATGCTTTCTCGATGCTGGAGGTACCAGGGGCACAAAGTTGGCCGGGAAAGATGCCTCTTAGGCGGATTGAAAGCATGAGAAAATGCCCCCCATTCATTTTCAATGGCGGAGAGCGGGCCGGCCCCGCAGCCGAGTGTGGCCGGCGGAGAGGCGTCTCGGTCGGATGAATGAAGCGTGGAGCCGGCCTCTGACGGCGGAGCTCCGCACTTTCGAATATTTTCTATCTCCCCCTCCGGGCGGTCGACGGCAGTTGGGAAGGCCGCCCGAGAGGCGCCCGGGGCGGATACCTCGGGCGAAAAGCCGGCCTCTGACGGCGGAGCTCCGCACTTTCGAATATTTTCTATTTCCCCCTCCGGGCGGCCGACGGCAGTTGGGAAGGCCGCCCGAGAGGCGCCCGGGGCGGATACCTCGGGCGAAAAGCCGGCCTCTGACGGCGGAGCTCCGCACTTTCGAATATTTTCTATTTCCCCCTCCGGGCGGCCGACGGCAGTTGGGAAGGCCGCCCGAGAGGCGCCCGGGGCGGATACCTCGGGCGAAAAGCCGGCCTCTGACGGCGGAGCTCCGCACTTTCGAATATTTTCTATTTCCCCCTCCGGGCGGCCGACGGCAGTTGGGAAGGCCGCCCGAGAGGCGCCCGGGGCGGATACCTCGGGCGAAAAGCCGGCCTCTGACGGCGGAGCTCCGCACTTTCGAATATTTTCTATTTCCCCCTCCGGGCGGCCGACGGCAGTTGGGAAGGCCGCCCGAGAGGCGCCCGGGGCGGATACCTCGGGCGAAAAGCCGGCCTCTGACGGCGGAGCTCCGCACTTTCGAATATTTTCTATTTCCCCCTCCGGGCGGCCGACGGCAGTTGGGAAGGCCGCCCGAGAGGCGCCCCGGGGCGGATACCTCGGGCGAAAAGCCGGCCTCTGACGGCGGAGCTCCGCACTTTCGAATATTTTCTATTTCCCCCTCCGGGCGGCCGACGGCAGTTGGGAAGGCCGCCCGAGAGGCGCCCCGGGGCGGATACCTCGGGCGAAAAGCCGGCCTCTGACGGCGGAGCTCCGCACTTTCGAATATTTTCTATTTCCCCCTCCGGGCGGCCGACGGCAGTTGGGAAGGTCGCCCGAGAGGCGCCCCGGGGCGGATACCCCGGGCGAAAAGCCGGCCTCTGACGGCGGAGCTCCGCACTTTCGAATATTTTCTATTTCCCCCTCCGGGCGGCTGACGGCAGGTGGGAAGGCCGCCCATTCATTTTCAATGGCGGAGGTACCAGGGGTGCCGCTGAGGGTACCAGGGGTGCCGCTGAGGGTACCAGGGGTGCAGCTGAGGGTACCAGGGGTGCCGCTGAGGGTACCAGGGGTGCCGCTGAGGGTACCAGGGGTGCCGCTGAGGGTACCAGGGGTGCCGCTGAGGGTACCAGGGGTGCCGCTGAGGGTACCAGGGGTGCCGCTGAGGGTACCAGGGGTGCCGCTGAGGGTACCAGGGGTTCGGCTGAGGGTACCAGGGGTACGGCTGAGGGTACCAGGGGTGCCGCTGAGGGTACCAGGGGTGCCGCTGAGGGTACCAGGGGTGCGGCTGAGGGTACCAGGGGTAAGGCTGAGGGTACCAGGGGTGCCGCTGAGGGTACCAGGGGTGCGGCTGAGGGTACCAGGGGTGCGGCTGAGGGTACCAGGGGTAAGGCTGAGGGTACCAGGGGTAAGGCTGAGGGTACCAGGGGTAAGGCTGAGGGTACCAGGGGTACGGCTGGAGGTACCAGGGGTAAGGCTGGAGGTACCAGGGGTAAGGCTGGAGGTACCAGGGGTTAGGCTGGAGGTACCAGGGGTAAGGCTGGGGGTACCAGGGGTAAGGCTGAGGGTACCAGGGGCGAAGCTGGCTGGGGGTACCAGGGGTTGGGCTGAGGGTACCAGGGGTTGGGCTGAGGGTACCAGGGGTAAGGCTGAGGGTACCAGGGGCGAAGCTGGCTGGGGGTACCAGGGGTGTTGCTGAGGGTACCAGGGGTGCCGCTGAGGGTACCAGGGGTTAGGCTGGGGGTACCAGGGGTTGAGCTGAGGGTACCAGGGGTAAGGCTGAGGGTACCAGGGGTGTTGCTGGGGGTACCAGGGGTCGCCATTCATTTTCAATGGGGGAGGTACCAGGGGTAGGGCTGGGGGTACCAGGGGTAAAGAGCGGACCGGCTCGCCGGCCGAGCGTGGCCGAAAAAGAGGCCTCCTGGCCGGATTGAGAAATTAAAAAAATTCCCCCATTCATTTTCAATGGCGGGGGTACCAGGGGTATGCAGTACCGATTTTGGTCGTTAGGGGCGCTGTAGTAGGTAAACCAGATATGGGGAGTTAGGGGGTCAAGAAGGCTAAAAGGCTTAGAAAGTGAGCGTTCACCAAAATACTTTCCGAAACGTATATAGGTGAGCATGTTTTGAATGGGTGACCTCCAGGGCGACACAGGGGAGGCCCCTAAGAGTATAATCAGACCATCGTGAGGGTGTTTCCAGCCACCCAAAAGCACTGGAACGGCCTCTGACGGCGGAGCTCCGCACTATCGAATATTTTCTATTTCCCCCTCCAGGCGGTCGACGGCAGTTGGGAAGGCCGCCCGAGAGGCGCCCGGGGCGGATACCCCGTGCGAAAACCCGGCCTCTGACGGCGGAGCTCCGC
>NW_028233893.1:62500-70000 GCF_054856545.1 Hippocampus guttulatus | reverse complement strand
GAGAGTTTAATAATAGCGGGCCGGCTCGGCGAGCGTGCGTGCACGGGAAAAAGGCCTCTTGGCCGGCGTGAGAGTTTAATAATAGCGGGCCGGCCCGGCGAGCGTGCGTGCCCGGGAAAAAGGCCTCCTTGCAGGCGTGAGAGTTTAATAATAGCGGGCCGGCTCATCGAGCGTGCGTGCCCGGGAAAAGGGCCTCCTTGCAGGCGTGAGAGTTTAATAATAGCGGGCCGGCTCTGCGAGCGTGCGTGCCCGGGAAAAGGGCCTCTTGGCCGGCCTGAGCGTTTAATAATAGCGGGCCGGCTCATCGAGCGTGCGTGCCCGGGAAAAGGGCCTCTTGGCCGGCCTGAGCGTTTAATAATAGCGGGCCGGCCCCGCGAGCGTGCGTGCCCGGGAAAAAGGCCTCCTTGCAGGCGTGAGAGTTTAATAATAGCGGGCCGGCTCATCGAGCGTGCGTGCCCGGGAAAAGGGCCTCCTTGCAGGCGTGAGAGTTTAATAATAGCGGGCCGGCTCTGCGAGCGTGCGTGCCCGGGAAAAGGGCCTCTTGGCCGGCCTGAGCGTTTAATAATAGCGGGCCGGCTCATCGAGCGTGCGTGCCCGGGAAAAGGGCCTCTTGGCCGGCCTGAGCGTTTAATAATAGCGGGCCGGCCCCGCGAGCGTGCGTGCCCGGGAAAAAGGCCTCCTTGCAGGCGTGAGAGTTTAATAATAGCGGGCCGGCTCATCGAGCGTGCGTGCCCGGGAAAAGGGCCTCCTTGCAGGCGTGAGAGTTTAATAATAGCGGGCCGGCTCGGCGAGCGTGCGTGCCCGGGAAAAGGGCCTCTTGGCCGGCGTGAGAGTTTAATAATAGCGGGCCGGCCCCGCGAGCGTGCGTGCCCGGGAAAAAGGCCTCCTTGCAGGGGTGAGAGTTTAATAATAGCGGGCCGGCCCGGCGAGCGTGCGTGCCCGGGAAAAAGGCCTCCTTGCAGGCGTGAGCGTTTAATAATAGCGGACCGGCTCTGCGAGCGTGCGTGCCCGGGAAAAGGGCCTCTTGGCCGGCCTGAGCGTTTAATAATAGCGGGCCGGCCCGGCGAGCGTGCGTGCCCGGGAAAAAGGCCTCTTGGCCGGCTTGGGGGATTGAAAAAAAATCCCCCATTCATTTTCAACGGGAGGGGTCGGCGGTACCGCTTGGTGTCCGCCAGACGGCGGTGTGGTAGGCAAATGGCGGGCCTGCACGGCGAGCGTGCGTGCCCGGGAAAAAGGCCTCCTTGCAGGCGTGAGAGTTTAATAATAGCGGGCCGGCCCGGAGAGCGTGCGTGCCCGGGAAAAAGGCCTCTTGGCCGGCGTGAGAGTTTAATAATAGCGGGCCGGCCCGGCGAGCGTGCGTGCCCGGGAAAAAGGCCTCCTTGCAGGCGTGAGTGTTTAATAATAGCGGGCCGGCTCATCGAGCGTGCGTGCCCGGGAAAAGGGCCTCTTGGCCGGCGTGAGAGTTTAATAATAGCGGGCCGGCTCATCGAGCGTGCGTGCCCGGGAAAAAGGCCTCTTGGCCGGCTTGGGGGATTGTAAAAAAAAATCCCCCATTCATTTTCAACGGGAGGGGTCGGCGGTACCGCGTGGTGTCCGCCAGACGGCGGTGTGGTAGGCAAATGGCGGGCCTGCACGGCGAGCGTGCGTGCCCGGGAAAAATGCCTCCTGGCCGGCGTGAGAGTTTAATAATAGCGGGCCGGCTCATCGAGCGTGCGTGCCCGGGAAAAAGGCCTCCTTGCAGGCGTGAGAGTTTAATAATAGCGGGCCGGCTCGGCGAGCGTGCGTGCCCGGGAAAAAGGCCTCCTTGCAGGCGTAAGAGTTTAATAATAGCGGGCCGGCTCATCGAGCGTGCGTGCCCGGGAAAAAGGCCTCTTGGCCGGCTTGGGGGATTGAAAAAAAATCCCCCATTCATTTTCAACGGGAGGGGTCGGCGGTACCGCTTGGTGTCCGCCAGACGGCGGTGTGGTAGGCAAATGGCGGGCCTGCACGGCGAGCGTGCGTGCCCGGGAAAAATGCCTCCTGGCCGGCGTGAGAGTTTAATAATAGCGGGCCGGCTCGGCGAGCGTGCGTGCCCGGGAAAAAGGCCTCTTGGCCGGCGTGAGAGTTTAATAATAGCGGGCCGGCTCGGCGAGCGTGCGTGCCCGGGAAAAGGGCCTCTTGGCCGGCGTGAGAGTTTAATAATAGCGGGCCGGCTCATCGAGCGTGCGTGCCCGGGAAAAGGGCCTCTTGGCCGGCGTGAGAGTTTAATAATAGCGGGCCGGCTCAGCGAGCGTGCGTGCCCGGGAAAAGGGCCTCTTGGCCGGCGTGAGAGTTTAATAATAGCGGGCCTGAGAGTTTAATAATAGCGGGCCGGCTCGGCGAGCGTGCGTGCCCGGGAAAAGGGCCTCTTGGCCGGCGTGAGAGTTTAATAATAGCGGGCCGGCTCATCGAGCGTGCGTGCCCGGGAAAAGGGCCTCTTGGCCGGCGTGAGAGTTTAATAATAGCGGGCCGGCCCGGCGAGCGTGCGTGCCCGGGAAAAAGGCCTCCTTGCAGGCGTGAGAGTTTAATAATAGCGGGCCGGCCCGGAGAGCGTGCGTGCCCGGGAAAAAGGCCTCTTGGCCGGCGTGAGAGTTTAATAATAGCGGGCCGGCCCGGCGAGCGTGCGTGCCCGGGAAAAAGGCCTCCTTGCAGGCGTGAGTGTTTAATAATAGCGGGCCGGCTCATCGAGCGTGCGTGCCCGGGAAAAGGGCCTCTTGGCCGGCGTGAGAGTTTAATAATAGCGGGCCGGCTCATCGAGCGTGCGTGCCCGGGAAAAAGGCCTCTTGGCCGGCTTGGGGGATTGTAAAAAAAAATCCCCCATTCATTTTCAACGGGAGGGGTCGGCGGTACCGCGTGGTGTCCGCCAGACGGCGGTGTGGTAGGCAAATGGCGGGCCTGCACGGCGAGCGTGCGTGCCCGGGAAAAATGCCTCCTGGCCGGCGTGAGAGTTTAATAATAGCGGGCCGGCTCATCGAGCGTGCGTGCCCGGGAAAAAGGCCTCCTTGCAGGCGTGAGAGTTTAATAATAGCGGGCCGGCTCGGCGAGCGTGCGTGCCCGGGAAAAAGGCCTCCTTGCAGGCGTAAGAGTTTAATAATAGCGGGCCGGCTCATCGAGCGTGCGTGCCCGGGAAAAAGGCCTCTTGGCCGGCTTGGGGGATTGAAAAAAAATCCCCCATTCATTTTCAACGGGAGGGGTCGGCGGTACCGCTTGGTGTCCGCCAGACGGCGGTGTGGTAGGCAAATGGCGGGCCTGCACGGCGAGCGTGCGTGCCCGGGAAAAATGCCTCCTGGCCGGCGTGAGAGTTTAATAATAGCGGGCCGGCTCGGCGAGCGTGCGTGCCCGGGAAAAAGGCCTCTTGGCCGGCGTGAGAGTTTAATAATAGCGGGCCGGCTCGGCGAGCGTGCGTGCCCGGGAAAAGGGCCTCTTGGCCGGCGTGAGAGTTTAATAATAGCGGGCCGGCTCATCGAGCGTGCGTGCCCGGGAAAAGGGCCTCTTGGCCGGCGTGAGAGTTTAATAATAGCGGGCCGGCTCAGCGAGCGTGCGTGCCCGGGAAAAGGGCCTCTTGGCCGGCGTGAGAGTTTAATAATAGCGGGCCTGAGAGTTTAATAATAGCGGGCCGGCTCGGCGAGCGTGCGTGCCCGGGAAAAGGGCCTCTTGGCCGGCGTGAGAGTTTAATAATAGCGGGCCGGCTCATCGAGCGTGCGTGCCCGGGAAAAGGGCCTCTTGGCCGGCGTGAGAGTTTAATAATAGCGGGCCGGCCCGGCGAGCGTGCGTGCCCGGGAAAAAGGCCTCCTTGCAGGCGTGAGAGTTTAATAATAGCGGGCCGGCCCGGCGAGCGTGCGTGCCCGGGAAAAAGGCCTCCTTGCAGGCGTGAGAGTTTAATAATAGCGGGCCGGCTCCGCGAGCGTGCGTGGCCGGGAAAAAGGCCTCTTGGCCGGCGTGAGAGTTTAATAATAGCGGGCCGGCTCGGCGAGCGTGCGTGCCCGGGAAAAGGGCCTCTTGGCCGGCGTGAGAGTTTAATAATAGCGGGCCGGCTCATCGAGCGTGCGTGCCCGGGAAAAAGGCCTCTTGGCCGGCGTGAGAGTTTAATAATAGCGGGCCGGCCCGGCGAGCGTGCGTGCCCGGGAAAAAGGCCTCCTTGCAGGCGTGAGAGTTTAATAATAGCGGGCCGGCCCGGCGAGCGTGCGTGCCCGGGAAAAAGGCCTCCTTGCAGGCGTGAGAGTTTAATAATAGCGGGCCGGCCCGGCGAGCGTGCGTGCCCGGGAAAAAGGCCTCCTTGCAGGCGTGAGAGTTTAATAATAGCGGGCCGGCTCCGCGAGCGTGCGTGCCCGGGAAAAAGGCCTCCTTGCAGGCGTGAGAGTTCAATAATAGCGGGCCGGCCCGGCGAGCGTGCGTGCCCGGGAAAAAGGCCTCCTTGCAGGCGTGAGAGTTTAATAATAGCGGGCCGGCCCGGCGAGCGTGCGTGCCCGGGAAAAAGGCCTCTTGGCCGGCGTGAGAGTTTAATAATAGCGGGCCGGCCCCGCGAGCGTGCGTGCCCGGGAAAAAGGCCTCCTTGCAGGGGTGAGAGTTTAATAATAGCGGGCCGGCCCGGCGAGCGTGCGTGCCCGGGAAAAAGGCCTCTTGGCCGGCGTGGGAGATTGAAAAAATTCCCCCATTCATTTTCAATGGCGGGGGTACCAGGGGTAGAGCTGGGGGTACCAGGGGTAAAGAGCGGGCCGGCCCGGCGTGCGAGTTTGGCCGGAAAAGAGGCCTCTTGGTCGGATTGGGAGATTGAAAAAATTCCCCCATTCATTTTCAATGGCGGGGGTACCAGGGGTAGAGCTGGGGGTACCAGGGGTAAAGAGCGGGCCGGCCCGGCGTGCGAGTTTGGCCGGAAAAGAGGCCTCTTGGTCGGATTGGGAGATTGAAAAAATTCCCCCATTCATTTTCAATGGCGGGGGTACCAGGGGTAGAGCTGGGGGTACCAGGGGTAAAGAGCGGGCCGGCCCGGCGTGCGAGTGTGGCCGGGAAAGAGCCCTCCTGGCCGGCCTGGGAGATTGAAAAAAATTCCCCCATTCATTTTCAATGGCGGGGGTACCAGGGGTAAAGAGCGGGCCGGCCCAGCGTGCGAGTTTGGCCGGGAAAGGGGCCTCCTGGCCGGCCTGGGGGATTAAAAAAATTCCCCCATTCATTTTCAATGGCGGGGGTACCAGGGGTAGCAGTACCGATTTTGGTCGTTAGGGGCGCTGTAGTAGGTAAACCAGATATGCGGAGTTAGGGGGTCAAGAAGGCTAAAAGGCTTAGAAAGTGACCGTTCACCAAAATACTTTCCGAAACGTATATAGGGGGGCATGTGTCGGACGAGTCACCATGCTTTCTCGATGCTGGAGGTACCAGGGGCACAAAGTTGGCCGGGAAAGATGCCTCTTAGGCGGATTGAAAGCATGAGAAAATGCCCCCCATTCATTTTCAATGGCGGAGAGCGGGCCGGCCCCGCAGCCGAGTGTGGCCGGCGGAGAGGCGTCTCGGTCGGATGAATGAAGCGTGGAGCCGGCCTCTGACGGCGGAGCTCCGCACTTTCGAATATTTTCTATCTCCCCCTCCGGGCGGTCGACGGCAGTTGGGAAGGCCGCCCGAGAGGCGCCCGGGGCGGATACCTCGGGCGAAAAGCCGGCCTCTGACGGCGGAGCTCCGCACTTTCGAATATTTTCTATTTCCCCCTCCGGGCGGTCGACGGCAGTTGGGAAGGCCGCCCGAGAGGCGCCCGGGGCGGATACCTCGGGCGAAAAGCCGGCCTCTGACGGCGGAGCTCCGCACTTTCGAATATTTTCTATCTCCCCCTCCGGGCGGTCGACGGCAGTTGGGAAGGCCGCCCGAGAGGCGCCCGGGGCGGATACCTCGGGCGAAAAGCCGGCCTCTGACGGCGGAGCTCCGCACTTTCGAATATTTTCTATTTCCCCCTCCGGGCGGTCGACGGCAGTTGGGAAGGCCGCCCGAGAGGCGCCCGGGGCGGATACCTCGGGCGAAAAGCCGGCCTCTGACGGCGGAGCTCCGCACTTTCGAATATTTTCTATCTCCCCCTCCGGGCGGTCGACGGCAGTTGGGAAGGCCGCCCGAGAGGCGCCCGGGGCGGATACCTCGGGCGAAAAGCCGGCCTCTGACGGCGGAGCTCCGCACTTTCGAATATTTTCTATTTCCCCCTCCGGGCGGCCGACGGCAGTTGGGAAGGCCGCCCGAGAGGCGCCCGGGGCGGATACCTCGGGCGAAAAGCCGGCCTCTGACGGCGGAGCTCCGCACTTTCGAATATTTTCTATTTCCCCCTCCGGGCGGCCGACGGCAGTTGGGAAGGCCGCCCGAGAGGCGCCCGGGGCGGATACCTCGGGCGAAAAGCCGGCCTCTGACGGCGGAGCTCCGCACTTTCGAATATTTTCTATTTCCCCCTCCGGGCGGCCGACGGCAGTTGGGAAGGCCGCCCGAGAGGCGCCCGGGGCGGATACCTCGGGCGAAAAGCCGGCCTCTGACGGCGGAGCTCCGCACTTTCGAATATTTTCTATTTCCCCCTCCGGGCGGCCGACGGCAGTTGGGAAGGCCGCCCGAGAGGCGCCCGGGGCGGATACCTCGGGCGAAAACCCGGCCTCTGACGGCGGAGCTCCGCACTTTCGAATATTTTCTATTTCCCCCTCCGGGCGGCCGACGGCAGTTGGGAAGGCCGCCCGAGAGGCGCCCCGGGGCGGATACCTCGGGCGAAAAGCCGGCCTCTGACGGCGGAGCTCCGCACTTTCGAATATTTTCTATTTCCCCCTCCGGGCGGCCGACGGCAGTTGGGAAGGTCGCCCGAGAGGCGCCCCGGGGCGGATACCCCGGGCGAAAAGCCGGCCTCTGACGGCGGAGCTCCGCACTTTCGAATATTTTCTATTTCCCCCTCCGGGCGGCTGACGGCAGGTGGGAAGGCCGCCCATTCATTTTCAATGGCGGAGGTACCAGGGGTGCCGCTGAGGGTACCAGGGGTGCCGCTGAGGGTACCAGGGGTGCAGCTGAGGGTACCAGGGGTGCCGCTGAGGGTACCAGGGGTGCCGCTGAGGGTACCAGGGGTACGGCTGAGGGTACCAGGGGTGCCGCTGAGGGTACCAGGGGTGCCGCTGAGGGTACCAGGGGTGCCGCTGAGGGTACCAGGGGTGCCGCTGAGGGTACCAGGGGTTCGGCTGAGGGTACCAGGGGTACGGCTGAGGGTACCAGGGGTGCCGCTGAGGGTACCAGGGGTGCCGCTGAGGGTACCAGGGGTGCGGCTGAGGGTACCAGGGGTAAGGCTGAGGGTACCAGGGGTGCCGCTGAGGGTACCAGGGGTGCGGCTGAGGGTACCAGGGGTAAGGCTGAGGGTACCAGGGGTAAGGCTGAGGGTACCAGGGGTAAGGCTGAGGGTACCAGGGGTACGGCTGGAGGTACCAGGGGTAAGGCTGGAGGTACCAGGGGTAAGGCTGGAGGTACCAGGGGTAAGGCTGGAGG
>NW_028233893.1:40000-50000 GCF_054856545.1 Hippocampus guttulatus | reverse complement strand
AGGGAGGCCTCTCGGTCGGATTGAAGAGTGCGCGGCGCGGCCCGCGGAGGTCATCTTGAGCACCGGAGGAGAGGGCCGGCGACGTGGCGAAGCGTGGCCGGCGGAGAGGCGTCTTGGTCGGATGAATGGAGCGTGGGGCGCGGCCCGCGGAGGTCATCTTGAGCACCATAGGAGGGGGCCGGCGACGAGGCGAAGCGTGGCCGGCGGAGGGGCCCCTCGGCCGGATTGGGAGAATGAGAAAATTCCCCATATTTTTTCCTCCGCGGCGGAGGTACCAGGGGTCGGCCCGCCCGGAAGGAGAGGGCCGGCGAGGAGGCCGAGTGCGGCCGGGAAAGAGGCCTCTCGGTCGGATTGAAAACTTGGAGTTTGCAGCGCCGGAAGGGGCCGGCGAGGAGGCCGAGTGCGGCCGGGAGGGAGGCCTCTCGGTCGGATTGAAAACTTGGAGTTTGCAGCGCCGGAAGGGGCCGGCGAGGAGGCCGAGTGCGGCCGGGAAAGAGGCCACTCGGTCGGATTGAAAACTTGGAGTTTGCAAGCCGGAAGGGGCCGGCGAGGAGGCCGAGTGCGGCCGGGAAAGAGGCCACTCGGTCGGATTGGGAGTTTGAAAAAATTCCCCCATTCATTTTCAATGGCGGAGGTACCAGGGGCAAGGCTGGGGGTACCAGGGGCGAAGCTGGCTGGGGGTACCAGGGGTAAGGCTGAGGGTACCAGGGGTGCCGCTGGGGGTACCAGGGGTAAGGCTGAGGGTACCAGGGGTGCCGCTGAGGGTACCAGGGGTGCCGCTGGGGGTACCAGGGGTGCCGCTGAGGGTACCAGGGGTGCCGCTGAGGGTACCAGGGGTAGGGCTGGAGGTACCAGGGGTGCCGCTGGGGGTACCAGGGGTAAGGCTGAGGGTACCAGGGGTGCCGCTGGGGGTACCAGGGGTAAGGCTGAGGGTACCAGGGGTGCCGCTGGGGGTACCAGGGGTGCCGCTGAGGGTACCAGGGGTAGGGCTGGAGGTACCAGGGGTGCCGCTGAGGGTACCAGGGGTAAAGAGCGGGCCGGCCCGGCGGGCGAGTGTGGCCGGGAAAGAGGCCTCTCGGTCGGATTGGGAGTTTGAAAAAAATCCCCCATTCATTTCCAATGGCGGAGGTACCAGGGGCAAGGCTGGGGGTACCAGGGGTAAAGAGCGGGCCGGCCCGGCGGGCGAGTGTGGCCGGAAAAGGGGCCTCTTGGTCGGATTGGGAGTTTGAAAAAATTCCCCCATTCATTTTCAATGGCGGGGGTACCAGGGGTAGAGCTGGGGGTACCAGGGGTAAAGAGCGGGCCGGCCCGGCGTGCGAGTTTGGCCGGAAAAGGGGCCTCTTGGTCGTATTGGGAGTTTGAAAAAATTCCCCCATTCATTTTCAATGGCGGAGGTACCAGGGGCAAGGCTGGGGGTACCAGGGGCGAAGCTGGCTGGGGGTACCAGGGGTAAGGCTGAGGGTACCAGGGGTGCAGCTGAGGGTACCAGGGGTAAGGTTGAGGGTACCAGGGGTGTTGCTGGGGGTACCAGGGGTCACCATTCATTTTCAATGGGGGAGGTACCAGGGGCAAGGCTGGGGGTACCAGGGGTGTTGCTGGGGGTACCAGGGGTAAAGAGCGGGCCGGCCCGGCGGGCGAGTGTGGCCGGAAAAGGGGCCTCTTGCTCGGATTGGGAGTTTGAAAAAATTCCCCCATTCATTTTCAATGGCAGATGTACCAGGGGTCGGTGTCCGCCAGACGGCGGTGTGGTAGGCAAAAGGCGGGCCGGCTCGGCGAGCGTGCGTGCCCGGGAAAAAGGCCTCTTGGCCGGCGTGAGAGTTTAATAATAGCGGGCCGGCTCATCGAGCGTGCGTGCCCGGGAAAAGGGCCTCTTGGCCGGCGTGAGAGTTTAATAATAGCGGGCCGGCCCGGCGAGCGTGCGTGCCCGGGAAAAAGGCCTCTTGGCCGGCGTGAGAGTTTAATAATAGCGGGCCGGCCCGGCGAGCGTGCGTGCCCGGGAAAAAGGCCTCCTTGCAGGCGTGAGAGTTTAATAATAGCGGGCCGGCCCGGCGAGCGTGCGTGCCCGGGAAAAAGGCCTCCTTGCAGGCGTGAGAGTTTAATAATAGCGGGCCGGCTCGGCGAGCGTGCGTGCACGGGAAAAAGGCCTCTTGGCCGGCGTGAGAGTTTAATAATAGCGGGCCGGCCCGGCGAGCGTGCGTGCCCGGGAAAAAGGCCTCCTTGCAGGCGTGAGAGTTTAATAATAGCGGGCCGGCTCATCGAGCGTGCGTGCCCGGGAAAAGGGCCTCCTTGCAGGCGTGAGAGTTTAATAATAGCGGGCCGGCTCTGCGAGCGTGCGTGCCCGGGAAAAGGGCCTCTTGGCCGGCCTGAGCGTTTAATAATAGCGGGCCGGCTCATCGAGCGTGCGTGCCCGGGAAAAGGGCCTCTTGGCCGGCCTGAGCGTTTAATAATAGCGGGCCGGCCCCGCGAGCGTGCGTGCCCGGGAAAAAGGCCTCCTTGCAGGCGTGAGAGTTTAATAATAGCGGGCCGGCTCATCGAGCGTGCGTGCCCGGGAAAAGGGCCTCCTTGCAGGCGTGAGAGTTTAATAATAGCGGGCCGGCTCTGCGAGCGTGCGTGCCCGGGAAAAGGGCCTCTTGGCCGGCCTGAGCGTTTAATAATAGCGGGCCGGCTCATCGAGCGTGCGTGCCCGGGAAAAGGGCCTCTTGGCCGGCCTGAGCGTTTAATAATAGCGGGCCGGCCCCGCGAGCGTGCGTGCCCGGGAAAAAGGCCTCCTTGCAGGCGTGAGAGTTTAATAATAGCGGGCCGGCTCATCGAGCGTGCGTGCCCGGGAAAAGGGCCTCCTTGCAGGCGTGAGAGTTTAATAATAGCGGGCCGGCTCGGCGAGCGTGCGTGCCCGGGAAAAGGGCCTCTTGGCCGGCGTGAGAGTTTAATAATAGCGGGCCGGCCCCGCGAGCGTGCGTGCCCGGGAAAAAGGCCTCCTTGCAGGGGTGAGAGTTTAATAATAGCGGGCCGGCCCGGCGAGCGTGCGTGCCCGGGAAAAAGGCCTCCTTGCAGGCGTGAGCGTTTAATAATAGCGGACCGGCTCTGCGAGCGTGCGTGCCCGGGAAAAGGGCCTCTTGGCCGGCCTGAGCGTTTAATAATAGCGGGCCGGCCCGGCGAGCGTGCGTGCCCGGGAAAAAGGCCTCTTGGCCGGCTTGGGGGATTGAAAAAAAATCCCCCATTCATTTTCAACGGGAGGGGTCGGCGGTACCGCTTGGTGTCCGCCAGACGGCGGTGTGGTAGGCAAATGGCGGGCCTGCACGGCGAGCGTGCGTGCCCGGGAAAAAGGCCTCCTTGCAGGCGTGAGAGTTTAATAATAGCGGGCCGGCCCGGAGAGCGTGCGTGCCCGGGAAAAAGGCCTCTTGGCCGGCGTGAGAGTTTAATAATAGCGGGCCGGCCCGGCGAGCGTGCGTGCCCGGGAAAAAGGCCTCCTTGCAGGCGTGAGCGTTTAATAATAGCGGGCCGGCTCATCGAGCGTGCGTGCCCGGGAAAAGGGCCTCTTGGCCGGCGTGAGAGTTTAATAATAGCGGGCCGGCTCATCGAGCGTGCGTGCCCGGGAAAAAGGCCTCTTGGCCGGCTTGGGGGATTGAAAAAAAAAATCCCCCATTCATTTTCAACGGGAGGGGTCGGCGGTACCGCTTGGTGTCCGCCAGACGGCGGTGTGGTAGGCAAATGGCGGGCCTGCACGGCGAGCGTGCGTGCCCGGGAAAAAGGCCTCCTGGCCGGCGTGAGAGTTTAATAATAGCGGGCCGGCTCTGCGAGCGTGCGTGCCCGGGAAAAAGGCCTCCTTGCAGGCGTGAGAGTTTAATAATAGCGGGCCGGCTCGGCGAGCGTGCGTGCCCGGGAAAAAGGCCTCCTTGCAGGCGTAAGAGTTTAATAATAGCGGGCCGGCCCGGAGAGCGTGCGTGCCCGGGAAAAAGGCCTCTTGGCCGGCGTGAGAGTTTAATAATAGCGGGCCGGCTCATCGAGCGTGCGTGCCCGGGAAAAAGGCCTCTTGGCCGGCTTGGGGGATTGTAAAAAAAAATCCCCCATTCATTTTCAACGGGAGGGGTCGGCGGTACCGCGTGGTGTCCGCCAGACGGCGGTGTGGTAGGCAAATGGCGGGCCTGCACGGCGAGCGTGCGTGCCCGGGAAAAATGCCTCCTGGCCGGCGTGAGAGTTTAATAATAGCGGGCCGGCTCATCGAGCGTGCGTGCCCGGGAAAAAGGCCTCCTTGCAGGCGTGAGAGTTTAATAATAGCGGGCCGGCTCGGCGAGCGTGCGTGCCCGGGAAAAAGGCCTCCTTGCAGGCGTAAGAGTTTAATAATAGCGGGCCGGCTCATCGAGCGTGCGTGCCCGGGAAAAAGGCCTCTTGGCCGGCTTGGGGGATTGAAAAAAAATCCCCCATTCATTTTCAACGGGAGGGGTCGGCGGTACCGCTTGGTGTCCGCCAGACGGCGGTGTGGTAGGCAAATGGCGGGCCTGCACGGCGAGCGTGCGTGCCCGGGAAAAATGCCTCCTGGCCGGCGTGAGAGTTTAATAATAGCGGGCCGGCTCGGCGAGCGTGCGTGCCCGGGAAAAAGGCCTCTTGGCCGGCGTGAGAGTTTAATAATAGCGGGCCGGCTCGGCGAGCGTGCGTGCCCGGGAAAAGGGCCTCTTGGCCGGCGTGAGAGTTTAATAATAGCGGGCCGGCTCATCGAGCGTGCGTGCCCGGGAAAAGGGCCTCTTGGCCGGCGTGAGAGTTTAATAATAGCGGGCCGGCTCAGCGAGCGTGCGTGCCCGGGAAAAGGGCCTCTTGGCCGGCGTGAGAGTTTAATAATAGCGGGCCTGAGAGTTTAATAATAGCGGGCCGGCTCGGCGAGCGTGCGTGCCCGGGAAAAGGGCCTCTTGGCCGGCGTGAGAGTTTAATAATAGCGGGCCGGCTCATCGAGCGTGCGTGCCCGGGAAAAGGGCCTCTTGGCCGGCGTGAGAGTTTAATAATAGCGGGCCGGCCCGGCGAGCGTGCGTGCCCGGGAAAAAGGCCTCCTTGCAGGCGTGAGAGTTTAATAATAGCGGGCCGGCCCGGCGAGCGTGCGTGCCCGGGAAAAAGGCCTCCTTGCAGGCGTGAGAGTTTAATAATAGCGGGCCGGCTCCGCGAGCGTGCGTGGCCGGGAAAAAGGCCTCTTGGCCGGCGTGAGAGTTTAATAATAGCGGGCCGGCTCGGCGAGCGTGCGTGCCCGGGAAAAGGGCCTCTTGGCCGGCGTGAGAGTTTAATAATAGCGGGCCGGCTCATCGAGCGTGCGTGCCCGGGAAAAAGGCCTCTTGGCCGGCGTGAGAGTTTAATAATAGCGGGCCGGCCCGGCGAGCGTGCGTGCCCGGGAAAAAGGCCTCCTTGCAGGCGTGAGAGTTTAATAATAGCGGGCCGGCCCGGCGAGCGTGCGTGCCCGGGAAAAAGGCCTCCTTGCAGGCGTGAGAGTTTAATAATAGCGGGCCGGCCCGGCGAGCGTGCGTGCCCGGGAAAAAGGCCTCCTTGCAGGCGTGAGAGTTTAATAATAGCGGGCCGGCTCCGCGAGCGTGCGTGCCCGGGAAAAAGGCCTCCTTGCAGGCGTGAGAGTTCAATAATAGCGGGCCGGCCCGGCGAGCGTGCGTGCCCGGGAAAAAGGCCTCCTTGCAGGCGTGAGAGTTTAATAATAGCGGGCCGGCCCGGCGAGCGTGCGTGCCCGGGAAAAAGGCCTCTTGGCCGGCGTGAGAGTTTAATAATAGCGGGCCGGCCCCGCGAGCGTGCGTGCCCGGGAAAAAGGCCTCCTTGCAGGGGTGAGAGTTTAATAATAGCGGGCCGGCCCGGCGAGCGTGCGTGCCCGGGAAAAAGGCCTCTTGGCCGGCGTGGGAGATTGAAAAAATTCCCCCATTCATTTTCAATGGCGGGGGTACCAGGGGTAGAGCTGGGGGTACCAGGGGTAAAGAGCGGGCCGGCCCGGCGTGCGAGTTTGGCCGGAAAAGAGGCCTCTTGGTCGGATTGGGAGATTGAAAAAATTCCCCCATTCATTTTCAATGGCGGGGGTACCAGGGGTAGAGCTGGGGGTACCAGGGGTAAAGAGCGGGCCGGCCCGGCGTGCGAGTTTGGCCGGAAAAGAGGCCTCTTGGTCGGATTGGGAGATTGAAAAAATTCCCCCATTCATTTTCAATGGCGGGGGTACCAGGGGTAGAGCTGGGGGTACCAGGGGTAAAGAGCGGGCCGGCCCGGCGTGCGAGTGTGGCCGGGAAAGAGCCCTCCTGGCCGGCCTGGGAGATTGAAAAAAATTCCCCCATTCATTTTCAATGGCGGGGGTACCAGGGGTAAAGAGCGGGCCGGCCCAGCGTGCGAGTTTGGCCGGGAAAGGGGCCTCCTGGCCGGCCTGGGGGATTAAAAAAATTCCCCCATTCATTTTCAATGGCGGGGGTACCAGGGGTAGCAGTACCGATTTTGGTCGTTAGGGGCGCTGTAGTAGGTAAACCAGATATGCGGAGTTAGGGGGTCAAGAAGGCTAAAAGGCTTAGAAAGTGACCGTTCACCAAAATACTTTCCGAAACGTATATAGGGGGGCATGTGTCGGACGAGTCACCATGCTTTCTCGATGCTGGAGGTACCAGGGGCACAAAGTTGGCCGGGAAAGATGCCTCTTAGGCGGATTGAAAGCATGAGAAAATGCCCCCCATTCATTTTCAATGGCGGAGAGCGGGCCGGCCCCGCAGCCGAGTGTGGCCGGCGGAGAGGCGTCTCGGTCGGATGAATGAAGCGTGGAGCCGGCCTCTGACGGCGGAGCTCCGCACTTTCGAATATTTTCTATCTCCCCCTCCGGGCGGTCGACGGCAGTTGGGAAGGCCGCCCGAGAGGCGCCCGGGGCGGATACCTCGGGCGAAAAGCCGGCCTCTGACGGCGGAGCTCCGCACTTTCGAATATTTTCTATTTCCCCCTCCGGGCGGTCGACGGCAGTTGGGAAGGCCGCCCGAGAGGCGCCCGGGGCGGATACCTCGGGCGAAAAGCCGGCCTCTGACGGCGGAGCTCCGCACTTTCGAATATTTTCTATCTCCCCCTCCGGGCGGTCGACGGCAGTTGGGAAGGCCGCCCGAGAGGCGCCCGGGGCGGATACCTCGGGCGAAAAGCCGGCCTCTGACGGCGGAGCTCCGCACTTTCGAATATTTTCTATTTCCCCCTCCGGGCGGTCGACGGCAGTTGGGAAGGCCGCCCGAGAGGCGCCCGGGGCGGATACCTCGGGCGAAAAGCCGGCCTCTGACGGCGGAGCTCCGCACTTTCGAATATTTTCTATCTCCCCCTCCGGGCGGTCGACGGCAGTTGGGAAGGCCGCCCGAGAGGCGCCCGGGGCGGATACCTCGGGCGAAAAGCCGGCCTCTGACGGCGGAGCTCCGCACTTTCGAATATTTTCTATTTCCCCCTCCGGGCGGCCGACGGCAGTTGGGAAGGCCGCCCGAGAGGCGCCCGGGGCGGATACCTCGGGCGAAAAGCCGGCCTCTGACGGCGGAGCTCCGCACTTTCGAATATTTTCTATTTCCCCCTCCGGGCGGCCGACGGCAGTTGGGAAGGCCGCCCGAGAGGCGCCCGGGGCGGATACCTCGGGCGAAAAGCCGGCCTCTGACGGCGGAGCTCCGCACTTTCGAATATTTTCTATTTCCCCCTCCGGGCGGCCGACGGCAGTTGGGAAGGCCGCCCGAGAGGCGCCCGGGGCGGATACCTCGGGCGAAAAGCCGGCCTCTGACGGCGGAGCTCCGCACTTTCGAATATTTTCTATTTCCCCCTCCGGGCGGCCGACGGCAGTTGGGAAGGCCGCCCGAGAGGCGCCCGGGGCGGATACCTCGGGCGAAAACCCGGCCTCTGACGGCGGAGCTCCGCACTTTCGAATATTTTCTATTTCCCCCTCCGGGCGGCCGACGGCAGTTGGGAAGGCCGCCCGAGAGGCGCCCCGGGGCGGATACCTCGGGCGAAAAGCCGGCCTCTGACGGCGGAGCTCCGCACTTTCGAATATTTTCTATTTCCCCCTCCGGGCGGCCGACGGCAGTTGGGAAGGTCGCCCGAGAGGCGCCCCGGGGCGGATACCCCGGGCGAAAAGCCGGCCTCTGACGGCGGAGCTCCGCACTTTCGAATATTTTCTATTTCCCCCTCCGGGCGGCTGACGGCAGGTGGGAAGGCCGCCCATTCATTTTCAATGGCGGAGGTACCAGGGGTGCCGCTGAGGGTACCAGGGGTGCCGCTGAGGGTACCAGGGGTGCAGCTGAGGGTACCAGGGGTGCCGCTGAGGGTACCAGGGGTGCCGCTGAGGGTACCAGGGGTACGGCTGAGGGTACCAGGGGTGCCGCTGAGGGTACCAGGGGTGCCGCTGAGGGTACCAGGGGTGCCGCTGAGGGTACCAGGGGTGCCGCTGAGGGTACCAGGGGTTCGGCTGAGGGTACCAGGGGTACGGCTGAGGGTACCAGGGGTGCCGCTGAGGGTACCAGGGGTGCCGCTGAGGGTACCAGGGGTGCGGCTGAGGGTACCAGGGGTAAGGCTGAGGGTACCAGGGGTGCCGCTGAGGGTACCAGGGGTGCGGCTGAGGGTACCAGGGGTAAGGCTGAGGGTACCAGGGGTAAGGCTGAGGGTACCAGGGGTAAGGCTGAGGGTACCAGGGGTACGGCTGGAGGTACCAGGGGTAAGGCTGGAGGTACCAGGGGTAAGGCTGGAGGTACCAGGGGTAAGGCTGGAGGTACCAGGGGTTAGGCTGGAGGTACCAGGGGTAAGGCTGGGGGTACCAGGGGTAAGGCTGAGGGTACCAGGGGCGAAGCTGGCTGGGGGTACCAGGGGTTGGGCTGAGGGTACCAGGGGTTGGGCTGAGGGTACCAGGGGTAAGGCTGAGGGTACCAGGGGCGAAGCTGGCTGGGGGTACCAGGGGTGTTGCTGAGGGTACCAGGGGTGCCGCTGAGGGTACCAGGGGTTAGGCTGGGGGTACCAGGGGTTGAGCTGAGGGTACCAGGGGTAAGGCTGAGGGTACCAGGGGTGTTGCTGGGGGTACCAGGGGTCGCCATTCATTTTCAATGGGGGAGGTACCAGGGGTAGGGCTGGGGGTACCAGGGGTAAAGAGCGGACCGGCTCGCCGGCCGAGCGTGGCCGAAAAAGAGGCCTCCTGGCCGGATTGAGAAATTAAAAAAATTCCCCCATTCATTTTCAATGGCGGGGGTACCAGGGGTATGCAGTACCGATTTTGGTCGTTAGGGGCGCTGTAGTAGGTAAACCAGATATGGGGAGTTAGGGGGTCAAGAAGGCTAAAAGGCTTAGAAAGTGAGCGTTCACCAAAATACTTTCCGAAACGTATATAGGTGAGCATGTTTTGAATGGGTGACCTCCAGGGCGACACAGGGGAGGCCCCTAAGAGTATAATCAGACCATCGTGAGGGTGTTTCCAGCCACCCAAAAGCACTGGAACGGCCTCTGACGGCGGAGCTCCGCACTATCGAATATTTTCTATTTCCCCCTCCAGGCGGTCGACGGCAGTTGGGAAGGCCGCCCGAGAGGCGCCCGGGGCGGATACCCCGTGCGAAAACCCGGCCTCTGACGGCGGAGCTCCGCACTTTCGAATATTTTCTGTTTCCCCCTCCGGGCGGTCGACGGCAGTTGGGAAGGCCGCCCGAGAGGCGCCCGGGGCGGATACCCCGTGCGAAAACCCGGCCTCTGACGGCGGAGCTCCGCACTTTCGAATATTTTCTGTTTCCCCCTCCGGGCGGTCGACGGCAGTTGGGAAGGCCGCCCGAGAGGCGCCCGGGGCGGATACCCCGTGCGAAAACCCGGCCTCTGACGGCGGAGCTCCGCACTTTCGAACATTTTCTGTTTCCCCCTCCGGGCGGTCGACGGCAGTTGGGAAGGCCGCCCGAGAGGCGCCCGGGGCGGATACCCCGTGCGAAAACCCGGCCTCTGACGGCGGAGCTCCGCACTTTCGAACATTTTCTGTTTCCCCCTCCGGGCGGTCGACGGCAGTTGGGAA
>NW_028233893.1:17500-27500 GCF_054856545.1 Hippocampus guttulatus | reverse complement strand
CCGAGTGCGGCCGGGAAAGAGGCCACTCGGTCGGATTGGGAGTTTGAAAAAAATCCCCCATTCATTTCCAATGGCGGAGGTACCAGGGGCAAGGCTGGGGGTACCAGGGGCGAAGCTGGCTGGGGGTACCAGGGGTAAGGCTGAGGGTACCAGGGGTGCCGCTGGGGGTACCAGGGGTAAGGCTGAGGGTACCAGGGGTGCCGCTGAGGGTACCAGGGGTACCGCTGGGGGTACCAGGGGTGCCGCTGAGGGTACCAGGGGTAAGGCTGAGGGTACCAGGGGTGCCGCTGGGGGTACCAGGGGTGCCGCTGAGGGTACCAGGGGTAGGGCTGGAGGTACCAGGGGTGCCGCTGAGGGTACCAGGGGTAAAGAGCGGGCCGGCCCGGCGGGCGAGTGTGGCCGGGAAAGAGGCCTCTCGGTCGGATTGGGAGTTTGAAAAAAATCCCCCATTCATTTCCAATGGCGGAGGTACCAGGGGCAAGGCTGGGGGTACCAGGGGTAAAGAGCGGGCCGGCCCGGCGGGCGAGTGTGGCCGGAAAAGGGGCCTCTTGGTCGGATTGGGAGTTTGAAAAAATTCCCCCATTCATTTTCAATGGCGGGGGTACCAGGGGTAGAGCTGGGGGTACCAGGGGTAAAGAGCGGGCCGGCCCGGCGTGCGAGTTTGGCCGGAAAAGGGGCCACTCGGTCGGATTGGGAGTTTGAAAAAAATCCCCCATTCATTTCCAATGGCGGAGGTACCAGGGGCAAGGCTGGGGGTACCAGGGGCGAAGCTGGCTGGGGGTACCAGGGGTAAGGCTGAGGGTACCAGGGGTGCAGCTGAGGGTACCAGGGGTAAGGTTGAGGGTACCAGGGGTGTTGCTGGGGGTACCAGGGGTCACCATTCATTTTCAATGGGGGAGGTACCAGGGGCAAGGCTGGGGGTACCAGGGGTGTTGCTGGGGGTACCAGGGGTAAAGAGCGGGCCGGCCCGGCGGGCGAGTGTGGCCGGAAAAGGGGCCTCTTGCTCGGATTGGGAGTTTGAAAAAATTCCCCCATTCATTTTCAATGGCAGATGTACCAGGGGTCGGTGTCCGCCAGACGGCGGTGTGGTAGGCAAAAGGCGGGCCGGCTCGGCGAGCGTGCGTGCCCGGGAAAAAGGCCTCTTGGCCGGCGTGAGAGTTTAATAATAGCGGGCCGGCTCATCGAGCGTGCGTGCCCGGGAAAAGGGCCTCTTGGCCGGCGTGAGAGTTTAATAATAGCGGGCCGGCCCGGCGAGCGTGCGTGCCCGGGAAAAAGGCCTCCTTGCAGGCGTGAGCGTTTAATAATAGCGGGCCGGCCCGGCGAGCGTGCGTGCCCGGGAAAAAGGCCTCCTTGCAGGCGTGAGAGTTTAATAATAGCGGGCCGGCCCGGCGAGCGTGCGTGCCCGGGAAAAAGGCCTCCTTGCAGGCGTGAGAGTTTAATAATAGCGGGCCGGCTCGGCGAGCGTGCGTGCACGGGAAAAAGGCCTCTTGGCCGGCGTGAGAGTTTAATAATAGCGGGCCGGCCCGGCGAGCGTGCGTGCCCGGGAAAAAGGCCTCCTTGCAGGCGTGAGAGTTTAATAATAGCGGGCCGGCTCATCGAGCGTGCGTGCCCGGGAAAAGGGCCTCCTTGCAGGCGTGAGAGTTTAATAATAGCGGGCCGGCTCTGCGAGCGTGCGTGCCCGGGAAAAGGGCCTCTTGGCCGGCCTGAGCGTTTAATAATAGCGGGCCGGCTCATCGAGCGTGCGTGCCCGGGAAAAGGGCCTCTTGGCCGGCCTGAGCGTTTAATAATAGCGGGCCGGCCCCGCGAGCGTGCGTGCCCGGGAAAAAGGCCTCCTTGCAGGCGTGAGAGTTTAATAATAGCGGGCCGGCTCATCGAGCGTGCGTGCCCGGGAAAAGGGCCTCCTTGCAGGCGTGAGAGTTTAATAATAGCGGGCCGGCTCGGCGAGCGTGCGTGCCCGGGAAAAGGGCCTCTTGGCCGGCGTGAGAGTTTAATAATAGCGGGCCGGCCCCGCGAGCGTGCGTGCCCGGGAAAAAGGCCTCCTTGCAGGGGTGAGAGTTTAATAATAGCGGGCCGGCCCGGCGAGCGTGCGTGCCCGGGAAAAAGGCCTCCTTGCAGGCGTGAGCGTTTAATAATAGCGGGCCGGCTCATCGAGCGTGCGTGCCCGGGAAAAGGGCCTCTTGGCCGGCCTGAGCGTTTAATAATAGCGGGCCGGCCCGGCGAGCGTGCGTGCCCGGGAAAAAGGCCTCTTGGCCGGCTTGGGGGATTGAAAAAAAATCCCCCATTCATTTTCAACGGGAGGGGTCGGCGGTACCGCTTGGTGTCCGCCAGACGGCGGTGTGGTAGGCAAATGGCGGGCCTGCACGGCGAGCGTGCGTGCCCGGGAAAAAGGCCTCCTGGCCGGCGTGAGAGTTTAATAATAGCGGGCCGGCTCTGCGAGCGTGCGTGCCCGGGAAAAAGGCCTCCTTGCAGGCGTGAGAGTTTAATAATAGCGGGCCGGCTCGGCGAGCGTGCGTGCCCGGGAAAAAGGCCTCCTTGCAGGCGTAAGAGTTTAATAATAGCGGGCCGGCTCATCGAGCGTGCGTGCCCGGGAAAAAGGCCTCTTGGCCGGCGTGAGAGTTTAATAATAGCGGGCCGGCCCGGCGAGCGTGCGTGCCCGGGAAAAAGGCCTCCTTGCAGGCGTGAGCGTTTAATAATAGCGGGCCGGCTCATCGAGCGTGCGTGCCCGGGAAAAGGGCCTCTTGGCCGGCGTGAGAGTTTAATAATAGCGGGCCGGCTCATCGAGCGTGCGTGCCCGGGAAAAAGGCCTCTTGGCCGGCTTGGGGGATTGTAAAAAAAAATCCCCCATTCATTTTCAACGGGAGGGGTCGGCGGTACCGCGTGGTGTCCGCCAGACGGCGGTGTGGTAGGCAAATGGCGGGCCTGCACGGCGAGCGTGCGTGCCCGGGAAAAATGCCTCCTGGCCGGCGTGAGAGTTTAATAATAGCGGGCCGGCTCATCGAGCGTGCGTGCCCGGGAAAAAGGCCTCCTTGCAGGCGTGAGAGTTTAATAATAGCGGGCCGGCTCGGCGAGCGTGCGTGCCCGGGAAAAAGGCCTCTTGGCCAGCTTGGGGGATTGAAAAAAAATCCCCCATTCATTTTCAACGGGAGGGGTCGGCGGTACCGCTTGGTGTCCGCCAGACGGCGGTGTGGTAGGCAAATGGCGGGCCTGCACGGCGAGCGTGCGTGCCCGGGAAAAATGCCTCCTGGCCGGCGTGAGAGTTTAATAATAGCGGGCCGGCTCGGCGAGCGTGCGTGCCCGGGAAAAAGGCCTCTTGGCCGGCGTGAGAGTTTAATAATAGCGGGCCGGCTCGGCGAGCGTGCGTGCCCGGGAAAAGGGCCTCTTGGCCGGCGTGAGAGTTTAATAATAGCGGGCCGGCTCAGCGAGCGTGCGTGCCCGGGAAAAAGGCCTCCTTGCAGGCGTGAGAGTTTAATAATAGCGGGCCGGCTCATCGAGCGTGCGTGCCCGGGAAAAGGGCCTCTTGGCCGGCGTGAGAGTTTAATAATAGCGGGCCTGAGAGTTTAATAATAGCGGGCCGGCTCGGCGAGCGTGCGTGCCCGGGAAAAGGGCCTCTTGGCCGGCGTGAGAGTTTAATAATAGCGGGCCGGCTCATCGAGCGTGCGTGCCCGGGAAAAGGGCCTCTTGGCCGGCGTGAGAGTTTAATAATAGCGGGCCGGCCCGGCGAGCGTGCGTGCCCGGGAAAAAGGCCTCCTTGCAGGCGTGAGCGTTTAATAATAGCGGGCCGGCCCGGCGAGCGTGCGTGCCCGGGAAAAAGGCCTCCTTGCAGGCGTGAGAGTTTAATAATAGCGGGCCGGCTCCGCGAGCGTGCGTGGCCGGGAAAAAGGCCTCTTGGCCGGCGTGAGAGTTTAATAATAGCGGGCCGGCTCGGCGAGCGTGCGTGCCCGGGAAAAGGGCCTCTTGGCCGGCGTGAGAGTTTAATAATAGCGGGCCGGCTCATCGAGCGTGCGTGCCCGGGAAAAGGGCCTCTTGGCCGGCGTGAGAGTTTAATAATAGCGGGCCGGCCCGGCGAGCGTGCGTGCCCGGGAAAAAGGCCTCCTTGCAGGCGTGAGAGTTTAATAATAGCGGGCCGGCTCCGCGAGCGTGCGTGGCCGGGAAAAAGGCCTCTTGGCCGGCGTGAGAGTTTAATAATAGCGGGCCGGCTCATCGAGCGTGCGTGCCCGGGAAAAGGGCCTCTTGGCCGGCGTGAGAGTTTAATAATAGCGGGCCGGCTCATCGAGCGTGCGTGCCCGGGAAAAGGGCCTCTTGGCCGGCGTGAGAGTTTAATAATAGCGGGCCGGCCCGGCGAGCGTGCGTGCCCGGGAAAAAGGCCTCCTTGCAGGCGTGAGAGTTTAATAATAGCGGGCCGGCCCGGCGAGCGTGCGTGCCCGGGAAAAAGGCCTCCTTGCAGGCGTGAGAGTTTAATAATAGCGGGCCGGCCCGGCGAGCGTGCGTGCCCGGGAAAAAGGCCTCCTTGCAGGCGTGAGAGTTTAATAATAGCGGGCCGGCCCGGCGAGCGTGCGTGCCCGGGAAAAAGGCCTCCTTGCAGGCGTGAGAGTTTAATAATAGCGGGCCGGCTCCGCGAGCGTGCGTGCCCGGGAAAAAGGCCTCCTTGCAGGCGTGAGAGTTCAATAATAGCGGGCCGGCCCGGCGAGCGTGCGTGCCCGGGAAAAAGGCCTCCTTGCAGGCGTGAGAGTTTAATAATAGCGGGCCGGCCCGGCGAGCGTGCGTGCCCGGGAAAAAGGCCTCTTGGCCGGCGTGAGAGTTTAATAATAGCGGGCCGGCCCCGCGAGCGTGCGTGCCCGGGAAAAAGGCCTCCTTGCAGGGGTGAGAGTTTAATAATAGCGGGCCGGCCCGGCGAGCGTGCGTGCCCGGGAAAAAGGCCTCTTGGCCGGCGTGGGAGATTGAAAAAATTCCCCCATTCATTTTCAATGGCGGGGGTACCAGGGGTAGAGCTGGGGGTACCAGGGGTAAAGAGCGGGCCGGCCCGGCGTGCGAGTTTGGCCGGAAAAGAGGCCTCTTGGTCGGATTGGGAGATTGAAAAAATTCCCCCATTCATTTTCAATGGCGGGGGTACCAGGGGTAGAGCTGGGGGTACCAGGGGTAAAGAGCGGGCCGGCCCGGCGTGCGAGTTTGGCCGGAAAAGAGGCCTCTTGGTCGGATTGGGAGATTGAAAAAATTTCCCCCATTCATTTTCAATGGCGGGGGTACCAGGGGTAGAGCTGGGGGTACCAGGGGTAAAGAGCGGGCCGGCCCGGCGTGCGAGTTTGGCCGGAAAAGAGGCCTCTTGGTCGGATTGGGAGATTGAAAAAATTCCCCCATTCATTTTCAATGGCGGGGGTACCAGGGGTAAAGAGCGGGCCGGCCCAGCGTGCGAGTTTGGCCGGGAAAGGGGCCTCCTGGCCGGCCTGGGGGATTAAAAAAATTCCCCCATTCATTTTCAATGGCGGGGGTACCAGGGGTAGCAGTACCGATTTTGGTCGTTAGGGGCGCTGTAGTAGGTAAACCAGATATGCGGAGTTAGGGGGTCAAGAAGGCGAAAGGCTTAGAAAGTGACCGTTCACCAAAATACTTTCCGAAACGTATATAGGGGGGCATGTGTCGGACGAGTCACCATGCTTTCTCGATGCTGGAGGTACCAGGGGCACAAAGTTGGCCGGGAAAGATGCCTCTTAGGCGGATTGAAAGCATGAGAAAATGCCCCCCATTCATTTTCAATGGCGGAGAGCGGGCCGGCCCCGCAGCCGAGTGTGGCCGGCGGAGAGGCGTCTCGGTCGGATGAATGAAGCGTGGAGCCGGCCTCTGACGGCGGAGCTCCGCACTTTCGAATATTTTCTATCTCCCCCTCCGGGCGGTCGACGGCAGTTGGGAAGGCCGCCCGAGAGGCGCCCGGGGCGGATACCTCGGGCGAAAAGCCGGCCTCTGACGGCGGAGCTCCGCACTTTCGAATATTTTCTATTTCCCCCTCCGGGCGGTCGACGGCAGTTGGGAAGGCCGCCCGAGAGGCGCCCGGGGCGGATACCTCGGGCGAAAAGCCGGCCTCTGACGGCGGAGCTCCGCACTTTCGAATATTTTCTATCTCCCCCTCCGGGCGGCCGACGGCAGTTGGGAAGGCCGCCCGAGAGGCGCCCGGGGCGGATACCTCGGGCGAAAAGCCGGCCTCTGACGGCGGAGCTCCGCACTTTCGAATATTTTCTATTTCCCCCTCCGGGCGGCCGACGGCAGTTGGGAAGGCCGCCCGAGAGGCGCCCGGGGCGGATACCTCGGGCGAAAAGCCGGCCTCTGACGGCGGAGCTCCGCACTTTCGAATATTTTCTATCTCCCCCTCCGGGCGGCCGACGGCAGTTGGGAAGGCCGCCCGAGAGGCGCCCGGGGCGGATACCTCGGGCGAAAAGCCGGCCTCCGACGGCGGAGCTCCGCACTTTCGAATATTTTCTATTTCCCCCTCCGGGCGGCCGACGGCAGTTGGGAAGGCCGCCCGAGAGGCGCCCGGGGCGGATACCTCGGGCGAAAAGCCGGCCTCTGACGGCGGAGCTCCGCACTTTCGAATATTTTCTATCTCCCCCTCCGGGCGGCCGACGGCAGTTGGGAAGGCCGCCCGAGAGGCGCCCGGGGCGGATACCTCGGGCGAAAAGCCGGCCTCTGACGGCGGAGCTCCGCACTTTCGAATATTTTCTATTTCCCCCTCCGGGCGGCCGACGGCAGTTGGGAAGGCCGCCCGAGAGGCGCCCGGGGCGGATACCTCGGGCGAAAAGCCGGCCTCTGACGGCGGAGCTCCGCACTTTCGAATATTTTCTATTTCCCCCTCCGGGCGGCCGACGGCAGTTGGGAAGGCCGCCCGAGAGGCGCCCCGGGGCGGATACCTCGGGCGAAAAGCCGGCCTCTGACGGCGGAGCTCCGCACTTTCGAATATTTTCTATTTCCCCCTCCGGGCGGCCGACGGCAGTTGGGAAGGCCGCCCGAGAGGCGCCCCGGGGCGGATACCCCGGGCGAAAAGCCGGCCTCTGACGGCGGAGCTCCGCACTTTCGAATATTTTCTATTTCCCCCTCCGGGCGGCCGACGGCAGTTGGGAAGGCCGCCCGAGAGGCGCCCCGGGGCGGATACCCCGGGCGAAAAGCCGGCCTCTGACGGCGGAGCTCCGCACTTTCGAATATTTTCTATTTCCCCCTCCGGGCGGCCGACGGCAGTTGGGAAGGCCGCCCGAGAGGCGCCCCGGGGCGGATACCCCGGGCGAAAAGCCGGCCTCTGACGGCGGAGCTCCGCACTTTCGAATATTTTCTATTTCCCCCTCCGGGCGGCTGACGGCAGGTGGGAAGGCCGCCCATTCATTTTCAATGGCGGAGGTACCAGGGGTGCCGCTGAGGGTACCAGGGGTGCCGCTGAGGGTACCAGGGGTGCCGCTGAGGGTACCAGGGGTACCGCTGAGGGTACCAGGGGTGCGGCTGAGGGTACCAGGGGTGCGGCTGAGGGTACCAGGGGTGCCGCTGAGGGTACCAGGGGTACGGCTGAGGGTACCAGGGGTGCCGCTGAGGGTACCAGGGGTACGGCTGAGGGTACCAGGGGTGCCGCTGAGGGTACCAGGGGTGCGGCTGAGGGTACCAGGGGTGCGGCTGAGGGTACCAGGGGTGCCGCTGAGGGTACCAGGGGTGCCGCTGAGGGTACCAGGGGTGCCGCTGAGGGTACCAGGGGTGCCGCTGAGGGTACCAGGGGTGCCGCTGAGGGTACCAGGGGTGCCGCTGAGGGTACCAGGGGTGCGGCTGAGGGTACCAGGGGTAAGGCTGAGGGTACCAGGGGTGCCGCTGAGGGTACCAGGGGTGCCGCTGAGGGTACCAGGGGTACGGCTGGAGGTACCAGGGGTAAGGCTGGAGGTACCAGGGGTAAGGCTGGAGGTACCAGGGGTTAGGCTGGAGGTACCAGGGGTAAGGCTGGGGGTACCAGGGGTAAGGCTGAGGGTACCAGGGGTTAGGCTGGGGGTACCAGGGGTAAGGCTGGGGGTACCAGGGGCGAAGCTGGCTGGGGGTACCAGGGGTTGGGCTGAGGGTACCAGGGGTTGGGCTGAGGGTACCAGGGGTAAGGCTGAGGGTACCAGGGGCGAAGCTGGCTGGGGGTACCAGGGGTGTTGCTGAGGGTACCAGGGGTGCCGCTGAGGGTACCAGGGGTTAGGCTGGGGGTACCAGGGGTTGAGCTGAGGGTACCAGGGGTAAGGCTGAGGGTACCAGGGGTGTTGCTGGGGGTACCAGGGGTCGCCATTCATTTTCAATGGGGGAGGTACCAGGGGTAGGGCTGGGGGTACCAGGGGTAAAGAGCGGACCGGCTCGCCGGCCGAGCGTGGCCGAAAAAGAGGCCTCCTGGCCGGATTGAGAAATTAAAAAAAATTCCCCCATTCATTTTCAATGGCGGGGGTACCAGGGGTATGCAGTACCGATTTTGGTCGTTAGGGGCGCTGTAGTAGGTAAACCAGATATGGGGAGTTAGGGGGTCAAGAAGGCTAAAAGGCTTAGAAAGTGAGCGTTCACCAAAATACTTTCCGAAACGTATATAGGTGAGCATGTTTTGAATGGGTGACCTCCAGGGCGACACAGGGGAGGCCCCTAAGAGTATAATCAGACCATCGTGAGGGTGTTTCCAGCCACCCAAAAGCACTGGAACGGCCTCTGACGGCGGAGCTCCGCACTATCGAATATTTTCTATTTCCCCCTCCAGGCGGTCGACGGCAGTTGGGAAGGCCGCCCGAGAGGCGCCCGGGGCGGATACCCCGTGCGAAAACCCGGCCTCTGACGGCGGAGCTCCGCACTTTCGAATATTTTCTGTTTCCCCCTCCGGGCGGTCGACGGCAGTTGGGAAGGCCGCCCGAGAGGCGCCCGGGGCGGATACCCCGTGCGAAAACCCGGCCTCTGACGGCGGAGCTCCGCACTTTCGAATATTTTCTGTTTCCCCCTCCGGGCGGTCGACGGCAGTTGGGAAGGCCGCCCGAGAGGCGCCCGGGGCGGATACCCCGTGCGAAAACCCGGCCTCTGACGGCGGAGCTCCGCACTTTCGAATATTTTCTGTTTCCCCCTCCGGGCGGTCGACGGCAGTTGGGAAGGCCGCCCGAGAGGCGCCCGGGGCGGATACCCCGTGCGAAAACCCGGCCTCTGACGGCGGAGCTCCGCACTTTCGAACATTTTCTGTTTCCCCCTCCGGGCGGTCGACGGCAGTTGGGAAGGCCGCCCGAGAGGCGCCCGGGGCGGATACCCCGTGCGAAAACCCGGCCTCTGACGGCGGAGCTCCGCACTTTCGAACATTTTATGTTTCCCCCTCCGGGCGGTCGACGGCAGTTGGGAAGGCCGCCCGAGAGGCGCCCGGGGCGGATACCCCGTGCGAAAACCCGGCCTCTGACGGCGGAGCTCCGCACTTTCGAATATTTTCTGTTTCCCCCTCCGGGCGGTCGACGGCAGTTGGGAAGGCCGCCCGAGAGGCGCCCGGGGCGGATACCCCGTGCGAAAACCCGGCCTCTGACGGCGGAGCTCCGCACTTTCGAACATTTTCTGTTTCCCCCTCCGGGCGGTCGACGGCAGTTGGGAAGGCCGCCCGAGAGGCGCCCGGGGCGGATACCCCGTGCGAAAACCCGGCCTCTGACGGCGGAGCTCCGCACTTTCGAATATTTTCTGTTTCCCCCTCCGGGCGGTCGACGGCAGTTGGGAAGGCCGCCCGAGAGGCGCCCGGGGCGGATACCCCGGGCGAAAACCCGGCCTCTGACGGCGGAGCTCCGCACTTTCGAATATGTCCCCCTCCACATCGCACCCATACACAAACTGACCGATATGCAACTTAAGACCCGCCTTCGGAGGGCCCCCACCGGCCCCGGCCCCCGCGCCGGCGCTTGGAGGTTCAGGCTCCTTCGGCTTGCGGGTCGACCCCCCCCTATGTCTCACTGCGAGACGGCGAGACCATTCGAGTCTTTTTCCCTCCTTACAGGTCGCACCA
>NW_028233893.1:0-5000 GCF_054856545.1 Hippocampus guttulatus | reverse complement strand
GAGCGTGCGTGCCCGGGAAAAGGGCCTCTTGGCCGGCGTGAGAGTTTAATAATAGCGGGCCGGCCCGGCGAGCGTGCGTGCCCGGGAAAAAGGCCTCCTTGCAGGCGTGAGCGTTTAATAATAGCGGGCCGGCCCGGCGAGCGTGCGTGCCCGGGAAAAAGGCCTCCTTGCAGGCGTGAGAGTTTAATAATAGCGGGCCGGCCCGGCGAGCGTGCGTGCCCGGGAAAAAGGCCTCCTTGCAGGCGTGAGAGTTTAATAATAGCGGGCCGGCTCGGCGAGCGTGCGTGCACGGGAAAAAGGCCTCTTGGCCGGCGTGAGAGTTTAATAATAGCGGGCCGGCCCGGCGAGCGTGCGTGCCCGGGAAAAAGGCCTCCTTGCAGGCGTGAGAGTTTAATAATAGCGGGCCGGCTCATCGAGCGTGCGTGCCCGGGAAAAGGGCCTCCTTGCAGGCGTGAGAGTTTAATAATAGCGGGCCGGCTCTGCGAGCGTGCGTGCCCGGGAAAAGGGCCTCTTGGCCGGCCTGAGCGTTTAATAATAGCGGGCCGGCTCATCGAGCGTGCGTGCCCGGGAAAAGGGCCTCTTGGCCGGCCTGAGCGTTTAATAATAGCGGGCCGGCCCCGCGAGCGTGCGTGCCCGGGAAAAAGGCCTCCTTGCAGGCGTGAGAGTTTAATAATAGCGGGCCGGCTCATCGAGCGTGCGTGCCCGGGAAAAGGGCCTCTTGGCCGGCGTGAGAGTTTAATAATAGCGGGCCGGCCCCGCGAGCGTGCGTGCCCGGGAAAAAGGCCTCCTTGCAGGGGTGAGAGTTTAATAATAGCGGGCCGGCCCGGCGAGCGTGCGTGCCCGGGAAAAAGGCCTCCTTGCAGGCGTGAGCGTTTAATAATAGCGGACCGGCTCTGCGAGCGTGCGTGCCCGGGAAAAGGGCCTCTTGGCCGGCCTGAGCGTTTAATAATAGCGGGCCGGCCCGGCGAGCGTGCGTGCCCGGGAAAAAGGCCTCTTGGCCGGCTTGGGGGATTGAAAAAAAATCCCCCATTCATTTTCAACGGGAGGGGTCGGCGGTACCGCTTGGTGTCCGCCAGACGGCGGTGTGGTAGGCAAATGGCGGGCCTGCACGGCGAGCGTGCGTGCCCGGGAAAAAGGCCTCCTTGCAGGCGTGAGAGTTTAATAATAGCGGGCCGGCCCGGAGAGCGTGCGTGCCCGGGAAAAAGGCCTCTTGGCCGGCGTGAGAGTTTAATAATAGCGGGCCGGCCCGGCGAGCGTGCGTGCCCGGGAAAAAGGCCTCCTTGCAGGCGTGAGCGTTTAATAATAGCGGGCCGGCTCATCGAGCGTGCGTGCCCGGGAAAAGGGCCTCTTGGCCGGCGTGAGAGTTTAATAATAGCGGGCCGGCTCATCGAGCGTGCGTGCCCGGGAAAAAGGCCTCTTGGCCGGCTTGGGGGATTGAAAAAAAAATCCCCCATTCATTTTCAACGGGAGGGGTCGGCGGTACCGCTTGGTGTCCGCCAGACGGCGGTGTGGTAGGCAAATGGCGGGCCTGCACGGCGAGCGTGCGTGCCCGGGAAAAAGGCCTCCTGGCCGGCGTGAGAGTTTAATAATAGCGGGCCGGCTCTGCGAGCGTGCGTGCCCGGGAAAAAGGCCTCCTTGCAGGCGTGAGAGTTTAATAATAGCGGGCCGGCTCGGCGAGCGTGCGTGCCCGGGAAAAAGGCCTCCTTGCAGGCGTAAGAGTTTAATAATAGCGGGCCGGCTCATCGAGCGTGCGTGCCCGGGAAAAAGGCCTCTTGGCCGGCGTGAGAGTTTAATAATAGCGGGCCGGCCCGGCGAGCGTGCGTGCCCGGGAAAAAGGCCTCCTTGCAGGCGTGAGCGTTTAATAATAGCGGGCCGGCTCATCGAGCGTGCGTGCCCGGGAAAAGGGCCTCTTGGCCGGCGTGAGAGTTTAATAATAGCGGGCCGGCTCATCGAGCGTGCGTGCCCGGGAAAAAGGCCTCTTGGCCGGCTTGGGGGATTGTAAAAAAAAATCCCCCATTCATTTTCAACGGGAGGGGTCGGCGGTACCGCGTGGTGTCCGCCAGACGGCGGTGTGGTAGGCAAATGGCGGGCCTGCACGGCGAGCGTGCGTGCCCGGGAAAAATGCCTCCTGGCCGGCGTGAGAGTTTAATAATAGCGGGCCGGCTCTGCGAGCGTGCGTGCCCGGGAAAAAGGCCTCCTTGCAGGCGTGAGAGTTTAATAATAGCGGGCCGGCTCGGCGAGCGTGCGTGCCCGGGAAAAAGGCCTCCTTGCAGGCGTAAGAGTTTAATAATAGCGGGCCGGCTCATCGAGCGTGCGTGCCCGGGAAAAAGGCCTCTTGGCCGGCTTGGGGGATTGAAAAAAAATCCCCCATTCATTTTCAACGGGAGGGGTCGGCGGTACCGCTTGGTGTCCGCCAGACGGCGGTGTGGTAGGCAAATGGCGGGCCTGCACGGCGAGCGTGCGTGCCCGGGAAAAATGCCTCCTGGCCGGCGTGAGAGTTTAATAATAGCGGGCCGGCTCGGCGAGCGTGCGTGCCCGGGAAAAAGGCCTCTTGGCCGGCGTGAGAGTTTAATAATAGCGGGCCGGCTCGGCGAGCGTGCGTGCCCGGGAAAAGGGCCTCTTGGCCGGCGTGAGAGTTTAATAATAGCGGGCCGGCTCATCGAGCGTGCGTGCCCGGGAAAAGGGCCTCTTGGCCGGCGTGAGAGTTTAATAATAGCGGGCCGGCTCAGCGAGCGTGCGTGCCCGGGAAAAAGGCCTCCTTGCAGGCGTGAGAGTTTAATAATAGCGGGCCGGCTCATCGAGCGTGCGTGCCCGGGAAAAGGGCCTCTTGGCCGGCGTGAGAGTTTAATAATAGCGGGCCTGAGAGTTTAATAATAGCGGGCCGGCTCGGCGAGCGTGCGTGCCCGGGAAAAGGGCCTCTTGGCCGGCGTGAGAGTTTAATAATAGCGGGCCGGCTCATCGAGCGTGCGTGCCCGGGAAAAGGGCCTCTTGGCCGGCGTGAGAGTTTAATAATAGCGGGCCGGCCCGGCGAGCGTGCGTGCCCGGGAAAAAGGCCTCCTTGCAGGCGTGAGAGTTTAATAATAGCGGGCCGGCCCGGCGAGCGTGCGTGCCCGGGAAAAAGGCCTCCTTGCAGGCGTGAGAGTTTAATAATAGCGGGCCGGCTCCGCGAGCGTGCGTGGCCGGGAAAAAGGCCTCTTGGCCGGCGTGAGAGTTTAATAATAGCGGGCCGGCTCGGCGAGCGTGCGTGCCCGGGAAAAGGGCCTCTTGGCCGGCGTGAGAGTTTAATAATAGCGGGCCGGCTCATCGAGCGTGCGTGCCCGGGAAAAGGGCCTCTTGGCCGGCGTGAGAGTTTAATAATAGCGGGCCGGCCCGGCGAGCGTGCGTGCCCGGGAAAAAGGCCTCCTTGCAGGCGTGAGAGTTTAATAATAGCGGGCCGGCTCCGCGAGCGTGCGTGGCCGGGAAAAAGGCCTCTTGGCCGGCGTGAGAGTTTAATAATAGCGGGCCGGCTCATCGAGCGTGCGTGCCCGGGAAAAGGGCCTCTTGGCCGGCGTGAGAGTTTAATAATAGCGGGCCGGCTCATCGAGCGTGCGTGCCCGGGAAAAGGGCCTCTTGGCCGGCGTGAGAGTTTAATAATAGCGGGCCGGCCCGGCGAGCGTGCGTGCCCGGGAAAAAGGCCTCCTTGCAGGCGTGAGAGTTTAATAATAGCGGGCCGGCTCCGCGAGCGTGCGTGCCCGGGAAAAAGGCCTCCTTGCAGGCGTGAGAGTTCAATAATAGCGGGCCGGCCCGGCGAGCGTGCGTGCCCGGGAAAAAGGCCTCCTTGCAGGCGTGAGAGTTTAATAATAGCGGGCCGGCCCGGCGAGCGTGCGTGCCCGGGAAAAAGGCCTCTTGGCCGGCGTGAGAGTTTAATAATAGCGGGCCGGCCCCGCGAGCGTGCGTGCCCGGGAAAAAGGCCTCCTTGCAGGGGTGAGAGTTTAATAATAGCGGGCCGGCCCGGCGAGCGTGCGTGCCCGGGAAAAAGGCCTCTTGGCCGGCGTGGGAGATTGAAAAAATTCCCCCATTCATTTTCAATGGCGGGGGCACCAGGGGTAGAGCTGGGGGTACCAGGGGTAAAGAGCGGGCCGGCCCGGCGTGCGAGTTTGGCCGGAAAAGAGGCCTCTTGGTCGGATTGGGAGATTGAAAAAATTCCCCCATTCATTTTCAATGGCGGGGGTACCAGGGGTAGAGCTGGGGGTACCAGGGGTAAAGAGCGGGCCGGCCCGGCGTGCGAGTTTGGCCGGAAAAGAGGCCTCTTGGTCGGATTGGGAGATTGAAAAAATTCCCCCATTCATTTTCAATGGCGGGGGTACCAGGGGTAGAGCTGGGGGTACCAGGGGTAAAGAGCGGGCCGGCCCGGCGTGCGAGTTTGGCCGGAAAAGAGGCCTCTTGGTCGGATTGGGAGATTGAAAAAATTCCCCCATTCATTTTCAATGGCGGGGGTACCAGGGGTAGAGCTGGGGGTACCAGGGGTAAAGAGCGGGCCGGCCCGGCGTGCGAGTGTGGCCGGGAAAGAGCCCTCCTGGCCGGCCTGGGAGATTGAAAAAAATTCCCCCATTCATTTTCAATGGCGGGGGTACCAGGGGTAAAGAGCGGGCCGGCCCAGCGTGCGAGTTTGGCCGGGAAAGGGGCCTCCTGGCCGGCCTGGGGGATTAAAAAAATTCCCCCATTCATTTTCAATGGCGGGGGTACCAGGGGTAGCAGTACCGATTTTGGTCGTTAGGGGCGCTGTAGTAGGTAAACCAGATATGCGGAGTTAGGGGGTCAAGAAGGCGAAAGGCTTAGAAAGTGACCGTTCACCAAAATACTTTCCGAAACGTATATAGGGGGGCATGTGTCGGACGAGTCACCATGCTTTCTCGATGCTGGAGGTACCAGGGGCACAAAGTTGGCCGGGAAAGATGCCTCTTAGGCGGATTGAAAGCATGAGAAAATGCCCCCCATTCATTTTCAATGGCGGAGAGCGG